>NC_133383.1:28797181-28888988 GCF_049309525.1 Garra rufa
CCTTAAAAACATTCCAGTGCTAGTTTTTCTGGCGTATTTCAGCCTGATTGAAGGGCTCCAGAGAGGTGAGTCACGGCTTCTGATTGTGAAGAACTAACTTGTGTTGTGCAAGCATTAGCCACATGCTGAAGTGAGGCAGTTTGTTGGATATTGAGATACTGTGATTAAGGATCTGGCAAATTAGACGTTTCACAGTGTGAATTCATTGGAAATGTGAGATTTGTTTCTAATTTAAAATGAAAATAAGGTTTAGGATTTTGAAAAGTGGTAAAGTAATGGCAGAAAATTAAGAAATAACATATTTGTGACGTACAAAAGGGCAAGGTTCTCTTTTGGAACATTCTCAGATCAAGTTTTTTTTAAACATGGAAACTTGTCATTTAGAAGTTCTAAAAAATAAATTTTTACTGTAGTTCTTATATTGACATAATTTGCAATATAGTGTATTTTTATTGTACAGTAATGGAAATATATAAAAAATGTGAATATATAAAAGATATATATAATAAAAATAAAATATAATAATATTATCATATATGACTCAAAATTTGCTAATGGGTTAATTAAAAAGCAAATCATGTAAAAATGTATCATTGTGTATTGGAAAGAACATTTTCAAGTTTGTCAACTTGTTTTAATCTTTTAAACAACTGAAAAGTCGAGAGTAACAATCACCTTTCAATTTAAGCGAGTGAAAAACAAATTTATAGTCAGTTTGTTGAACTTAATTTACAGAATAAAGTTTATTTAGTTTTGTATTTCGCTTAACATGTTACTCAGAGTCTGACACATTTGGTCTGTCAAAAATGTTAGATTCAGCTGCTGCAAATTCAGCTGACAATTGATTATTATTATTATTATCATTATTATTATTATTATTAAAAAAGAATAATAAAGTAGTGGATTTGATGCTAAATCAATACAGTTTAGCTAAATAAATTTTGTATTGTCACAATTTAACTTGCTATTAAACAGCCTAAACTACAAAGTAGTTTAGCTAAATTAATTTAGTTTTGGCACATACCCTACTTAGAAAATAAATAAAAACATTTATTGAAAAACATACAGATTAAAAGTAATACAATAAAATAAAAACATACAGATAAAATAATCAAATAGAATAAAATAAAACCTATATATATATATATATATATATATATATATATATATATATATATATATATAGTCCATCATCACAATGCTATTAAACATCCTAAACAAAACATTTATTGAAAAACATAAAGATAAAAAATAATAAATTAAATATTTTAAAACCATACAGATAAAAATAATAAACTAAATAATACATAAAAAATACAAATAATAAAGAATAGCAGATATTACAAAAACATGCAGATGAAATAAAATAAATGTTTATTTTATTTTTTTAAATGTTTTATTTAAAAAACATTTATTGAAAAACATACAGATAAAAATAATAAAATAAAATATTATAAAAAAACATACAGTCCATTGTCACAATAAATGAGTTAAGTTGTCACAATTTAATTAAACAAAGTAGTTTAGATAAATTAAATCTAATACCCTACTTAGAAAATAAATAAAAAACATACAGATAAAAATAATAAAATAAAATAAAATAAAAATAACAAAATATTAAAATATAATTTTAATAAATAAATAATAAATACTTAAAAAACATACAGATAATAATTACAAAAACAACAACAACAACAACAACAACAACAAAACATGAAGATAAAAAATAATACAATAAAAAAAATAAAAACAGATACAATTTATAAAATAAAACAGTAAAATAATAATAAAATATTGCAGGTATTGCAAAAGCATGCAGATAAAATAAAATAAATATTAAAATACAATAACATAATAGAAACATTTAAAAATACAGATACAAATTACAAAAATAAAATAAAAAAACATGAAGATGAAAAATAATACAATAAAAAATTAAAACACAGATAAAATGTATAAAATAAAACAATAAAATAAAAATAGAAATAATAAAATATTGCAGGTATTGCAAAAACATGCAGATAAATAAAATAAAATAAAATAAAATAAAATAAAATAAAATAAAATAAAATAAAATAAAATAAAATAAAATAAAATAAAATAAAATAAAATTAAATTAAATTAAATTAAATTAAATTAAATTAAACCTATATTAACAAAAACACAGTCCATTGTCAAAACATATGGGTTAAGTTGTCACAGTTTAACCTGCTATTAAACAGCATACACTACAAAGTAGTTTAGCTAAATCCATTTTGTATTGGCACATACCCTACTTAGAACAAGACTAAATAAATAAATAAATTACATACATAAAGTCCTAATACGTGGGTTAAGTTGTTACACTTTAACCTGCTATTAAACAGCCTATTATTATGATTGTTAGAAACGTAGTTAAAAAATATTCAGGAAAAATGTAAAATGCATATAAACATCAAGAAAGCAATAGAAGATATCTAATTTATTCATGTTTCAACATTGCAATATTTACAGTAATAGATGTCAAAAGTTTGTTATGGAAGAAGCTGTTTCTGACAGCAGTGTAGCATGTGCAGTATTAATAATAATAGTATCCATGCTCATACATAACAATTACTTCATGTCATCACGGATGAAAGCAGAGGACAGAAGCTTCCAGCATGTCCCTTCCACAATATGCACACCATACCATGTTTTCAAATCAAGTCAAAGAAACTCACATCTCACATTTTGCTTTGCACCCACAGTGAATAAACGTTCATTATAGTCTGGTTTCCCTGACTGTTTGAGAAATGCAATTACATACAGATTACATTTGTAGAATAATTTACAGTGCTTTACAGCACCACTGACAGATGGGTTTCGATTTGTGTATTTATGATTTGCACTGTGGGGCCACGTCAAGCCTCAACTATAATTTGTGACATCTGACTTAGCATAGCTGTGACCTCAGAGCTTTGAACCTCAATATCTTCCAACTGGAAATGTTTATAATGATTTTAGGAGACTGCGTAGGCTTTCAGAGAGCTCCAGATGGAGAAGATACACTGTCTGTATGCCTGTACGGTTCCTTCTGAGATACAATCGTGCACTTACTAATCGGCATCTTAAAATAACGTATGAGCTCATTAGTACGGTATGTTGGTGTTGGACAGTATGTTACGATCAATTGTTGTACTTAGAGCAAACACAGCAACACCTGATTTAGATAGTTTGAGTATGGCAGGATACATAAGGGAACATCTTACATGCATACACTACCAGTCAATAGTTTTTGAACAGTACGATTTTTAATGTTTTTAATGTCACTTCTGCTCACCAAGCCTGCATTTATCTGACCCAAAGTACAGCAAAAATAGTAAAAATTTGAAATATTTTTACTATTAAAAGTAACTGTTTTCAATTTGAAAATAATGTAAAATGTAATTTATTCCTGTGATTTTAAAGCTGAATTTTTAGCCTCAGTACTCCAATCCGTGTGTGACATGATCCTTCAGAAATCATCCTAATATTCTGATTTGCTGTTCAATAAACTTTTTTTTTTAGCTTTGAAATCACAGGAATAAATTACATTTTAAAATATATTCAAATAGAAAACAGTTACTTTAAATAGTAAAAATATTTCTAAATTTTACTGTTTTTGCTGTACTTTTAATCAAATAAATGCAGGCTTGGTGAGCAGAAGAGACTTCTTTAAAAAGCATTAAAAATCTTACTGTTCAAAAAATATCATGAATAATATTAGGAATAAATTACATTTTAAAATATATTCAAATAGAAAACAGTAATTTTAAATGGTAAAAATATTTCAAAATTTTACTGTTTTTTGCTAGCCTAGAAATCTAGACGCACCCTAGCGGCAGCAAAAATTATTTTGCAGCCAGGTGGGTCTAGACACTCTCAATAGACCTTCTAGCTGCAAAAACCCAAATTGGGTCAGGCCAATCACAACGCGTATAGAGTAGGCGGGGCGGGCTTAACATATGACGACAGAGTTGCGACGGCTGCCACTTGAAAAACAAAGAATGGCGGCTGCAGCTGTCGAACAGCGGTCTTTCGAATCGGCTTTGGCCGCGACTCTGGAGGACTTGGAGTTAAGTTTTTCTTTAAGAAACGAGCAAAGA
This sequence comes from Garra rufa, assembly GCF_049309525.1. Classification (NCBI taxonomy): domain Eukaryota; kingdom Metazoa; phylum Chordata; class Actinopteri; order Cypriniformes; family Cyprinidae; genus Garra; species Garra rufa. Next base: position 28,801,285 of record NC_133383.1, read on the forward strand.
ACGGCACTTAAGTCATTTTTAAAAAAGGAAGATGTGTTTGGAGTTTTGCCGACTGGATACGGAAAAAGCTTAATATACCAATTAGCTCCGCTGGTGGGAAAACGCATGGGACTCAGCCACAACCCGCTTGTGATTGTTGTTTCACCATTGATAGCGCTTATAGAGGACCAGTTAAAGGAGGCTACAAAATTTGGACTTAAGGCCATGCAACTTGGCAAAGGCGACCAGGGGGACATTCGAAGCGGCCGATGTCAGTTGCTATACGGGAGTCTGATTGGTTGAAGCGCTATCCTATTGCGTGCATAGGGATTTTGAGAGACAACCGTTTATCCCGCCCCTCGGAGTAAGCCGCGTCTATGGAGAGTTTCCAGACTAAACATCTTGATGTAAGTCTGGCTCGCCAGGCTAGTTTTTTGCTGTACTTTGGATCAAATAAAGGCAGGTTTGGTGAGCAGAAGAGACTTTAAAAAAACATAAAAAATCTTACTGTTCAAAAAAATATCAGGAATAATATCAGGTATAAATTACATTTTAAAATATATTCAAATAGAAAACAGTAATTTTAAATGGTAAAAATATTTCAAAATTTTACTGTTTTTTGCTGTACTTTGGATCAAATAAAGGCAGGTTTGGTGAGCAGAAGAAACTTCTTTAAAAAACAACATTGGCTGAGATTTGGGCCAGTTATGGCTCATGTGTGGCTCATGTCTGTAGTCCAGATTTGGGCCACACAGGGGCCGTAATTCTTTGCTGCATTTGGGCCGAGTGTAACTGCTTGCTTGGCCCAGAGTTGGGCCAGACGTCAATTGCTATGTGAGATGTTGGAACTATTTATAAACTTACATGTAAAAATCTATTTTACTACATATGATCATACACAGTGTTAGGGGTTATGCATTACAAGTAATGTGAGTTAATTAATCAGATTACTTTTTTCAAGTAAGGCACTATGTTTAAGTCACTTTGTTTCCCCATTTATTGACTGACATGTCTCCTGTCCACATGATGAGAGAAACAGGGAGTTTCCTTCAGTCTGAGGCTTCACTTTTAGTTTAAAAGAGCCTTTACAGTTGCCAAAAATATAACTTTCAGGGTTTTTTGTTAGTTAAAACAAATAAGCAGCTTAGCCCAGGTGACAAAAAGTAATGCAATTAGTTACTTTTTTTATGAAGTAACGTAATATTGTAAACCATTACTTTTAAAGGTAACTTTCCCAAATGCTGATCGTATGAGCATCCTGTCAGTGACGATAATGATTTATGTCTTTCAAAGTTTAATACAACATCAAACTGTAACATTTCTTAGTTAATGAACAAAATGAAGCAAATTACTCTTTAAGTGAGTCTTTTCGACCAGTTCAGTAAAAGAGTCATTCAGAAGAGGTCATTTTTACATGCAGCCAAACATTGACATTGCTGTAAAACTATGTTGTCTTTTTATTATCTTACTGTTCTGAATCGAACATCAAAGAAATTGGTTTTAGTACTTTTGACCAAAAAAAAAAAACAACAACAAATGATTCTGAATTCCCAACCACAGCAGTGTTTTTAAAGGGATATTTCACCCAAAAATTAAAATTCCCCCATGATTTACTCTCTCTCAAGCCATTCTAGGTGTATATGACTTTCTTCTTTCAGACGAATACAGTCGGAGTTATATTAAAAAAATGTCCTGGCTCTTCCAAGCTTTATAATGGCAGTGAATGGGTGTTGAGATTTTGAAGCAAAATAAAGTACATCCATCCATAATAAAAAGTACTCCACGTGACTTTGTTTGTGGTTTATAAAGGCATTCTGAAGTGAATCAATGCATTTGTGTATGGAAAATATCCATATTTAAAACTTTATAAACCATAATCTTCCACTGTGTTCAACAGAGAGTGGCGTTCCAGCGGATTATTTAGGACGTAGGCTAGTCTCGTGAGAACCAAGTTTTGTTCACAACAAAAGAAAACCAGTCTCCTCTTGGCTGATATTAAAATCCTACAATGTTTTTCTTTACATATCCTCGTTTTGTCCCCAACGAATCCGCGTTCGTCACTTCTCACCAGAGCTTACGCTTCATCCTACGTCATCCGCCGGAGCGCCATTCTCTCGTGAATATGCATACGACAGTTAGCAGAAGCTAAAGATTACATTTTATAAAGTCTCAAATATAGATATTTTTCTTACACAAATGCATCAGTTTGCATAATTCAGAAAGCCTTTATTAACCCCCTGGAGCTATGCGAAGTACTTTTTATGATGGATGGATGCTTTATTGAACCTCAAAATCTCAACACCTGTTCACTGCCATTATAAAGCTTGGAAGAGCCCGTACATATTTTAATATAACTCTGATCTTCTGTATTTGCCTGAAAGAAGAAAGTCATATACATCTAGGATGGCTTCAGGGTGAGTAAATCATGGGGTAAATTTCATTTTTGAGTGACCTATCCCTTTAAAGGGGTCCTATTATGCTTTTTCACTTTTTAAATTTTAGCCAGTGTGTGGTATGTTTGGGCATAAAAACATGTACAAAGTCATAAATCTCAAAGTCCACTCCAAAGGGAGATGTTTAGTTTTTAAAAAATCCCTCCTCAAGAACTACAACAAATGGCTTCTTTGGCTTCTCTGGAGCCGCGCTGTTGACGTGTGCAGTATAAAGGTCGAAACACATGCGGAAAAAGCATAATAGGACCACTTTAAAGCTTATTATTTAATCGCCCTCCATGCATCCTAGGTGTACATGACTTCCTTTTTTCAGACGAATGCAATCTGAGTTATATTAAAAATAATCCTGGCTCTCCCAAGCTTTCGAACGACATAGACTGAACAGCATAGACAGGTGTTTCTCTCCATCAGTCCAAAACAAGTCAATTCATAATAAAAAGTGCCTCGCATGACTCCGGAAGGGTTAGTAAATGTGTTTTCTTAAGAAAAATTTCCATTTTTAAAACATTAGAATCACTTAAATCTAGCTTGCGCTAACAGTTGTACATGGAACTTGCTGCTTTGGGAAGGGGCGTGGCAGGATTGAAATGCTGTCTAAGCTGTTCACCAATTGCAACGCAGTGGGACTGCTAACCAATCACAACACATTTCATTTTTTGGAAGGCGGACCTTCCTCAAACCCGAAACTAATTGAGCCATTTGTGCCAGACTTGGGGGAAAGCTTTTGTAATAATGTAAATTATGTGAACAATAATGTGTTTTTCAAACCACCAAGAATGAGAGCATGTTCTAGTGCACCCCAAAACACAATAAAGACTTTGTAAAAGCGCATAATAGGATCCCTTTAAGAGTTAAAAAGAAAATACTTCTCATTTCTCTTGCTGTTTATGTCAAAGGTTGCATCTAATCAAACTCCACGATATTTCGGCACAAATTCATCTGTATCCTGGTAGAAGTAAGGCAAATGTCAACATTGACGTGCCTTCATCCTGATAACCCACAAACTATGAAAGGTCAAAAGAAATATGACCCAGACTGCATTAATTGTAGGTTACATTTGGGAGTGTTGCAAAATTTGGATCCTGGAGCCAAACCAGATGAAACCCACTCTCAATAGATGATGCCAAAATGGTATGCGATCAGATGGTAAGGTATAAATTTGATATTGACGTACACACTACCTCAATCAAATTAATAGTACGAGTAGCTGTTCTACACATCATCTGGCTGTCAATGAGCTCTGGATTGAAAATAAATGCTCCTTCTCACCCTTCGCATACAGTATGTTCTCCTTGGTATGACACCACAAGTCATTCACATGGGAAAGTACCCAACAATTGTGAAATAATAAATGTCTAACAATGCCTAGGGCTTTTCCTAAAAAAAGATATTCAGTATTTTACATACAATTGTCTCCAAATGTATTTGGCCAATTGAGTCACACTTCAAAATGTCTGAATGTTGCATTAGATATCAAAGCAAATGCCATATTTAAACAAATGAATGGAAGTGCTGGACGAAAGGATACATGTAGTTGATTTATTGTAAATGAAGTCATTTGTTTACATCAAATTGGAGACTGTTACATAAAACTCTAGGCAGCATCTTAACATGAGCTGTCGCTAACAGGTCGGGATGATGATGTCCTTGGAAGCTCTTGCGAGGAACAGGTGATATATCCGCTGATTCACACTCTGGAAATTGGCAGGTTGTGTTGCTGCGGAGTGCTAATGCATCCCCGTGAGAAAACACAGCCGACAGCAAACCAGGTTTGCACAGTCATGCTGTAAATTAATGAGGCTCCAGCTTCGCCACTATCACTCATCTGCATACAAGACAGAGAAAGGACCTTAAAAAGAACATTGCATTCCATTCTAAAAAACAAAGCTTGAACCGACTTGAAGAGGCTCAGTTGGTCTCCCAGAATGGTTTTAGAGAGGTTTTGTACAGTTGTCAGCAGCTTAATTCTGGTTTTACTGGTTAGCAAGGAAAATACAACATTTGATTCCCAAAAACATCTTTCTCCATTGATGAAAATTCAATAAAATATTCAATGACACTTCTAATTCTGTAATATTTTTAGCATACAACATATACACAGAAAAGTTTAAGGTCACTAACATTACATTTGAATGACTGAATGGACATATTATTTTTAGCCAAAGCATTAAACATTGTTTTTGTTAACTGAAAAAGCTCAAATAAAATAAAAATGTAAATATTGCATGAAAAACTTAGCTTAAAAACTTTAAAAGGTTCTTCACAGCGATGCCAAAGAAGAACAATTTTTGGTTCTTTAGATGTTAAAGGTTCATTATGGAACCATTTAGACAAAAAGGTTCTTCTATGACATTGTGAAGCATCTTTATTTTTAAGAGTGTAAATACATAAATATTTGAGAAAAATATAAATGTAAAAAATTACAAATAAGTTTAAGTACTAAACTATTTTTTTTATTATTAAAAAAAATAATTAAAGCTAAATGGATAAAAAGAATAAAAATGACAAAATAAAATAAAATTACTTTAAACCTTAAAATTTAACTAAACTTAGCTAAGTTCAAAACAAAAATAAAAAATATAATAGTACATACATAATACTAAAATAGCACTTGTATTTTGATATGTAGCTTACAATGGAACTGAATGATTATTTGATTTTAAATACCATGACATTTACAAGGTGGAAAATAGAATAGTTTAAAGAATACCGTGGTATAAAAAAAAACAAAAAAAAAAACACAAAAGACATGGTATTATGCTTCAAAAACTGATTTTTACTTAGTATTTCTCTTATTTTCTAGTGCAAATATCCAAATATTCTTAAATCAGGAAACATTTATTAAAAATGCAAAATAATAGAGATAGTAAGTCTTTTCTTATAAATCTATCTAAAAATCTATCAAAACATAGTATTACCATGGTACACATGCAAAAACATGTTTTTATCATGGTATACATCCTAAAAACGTGGCTTTACCATGATAAACATGCAATGTATATATAAATATTACATGAAAATCCTACTTACAAAATGAGAAATCTTGTTTTGTCTTGTCTTGAAGTACTCAGATTGCTTAAAATAAATAAATAACTACATATTAGAGCAGAATAGAAATGTTAAAAAATTACAGAAGCACATAACATAATGAATAAATCTTTAAAAAAGCATACTTAAAAACAAACATGTTTTGAAAACTAACTGAAATAAGTTTAAAGTAAAGTACTAAACTATTAAAATGACTTAAACTGAAATAGAAATAAAAAATAAATAGATTAAAATAAAATAAATAAATATTAGAGCAGAATATAAATGTTAAAAAATTACAAAAGTACATATTATAATTACTAAATCTTAAGCTAAATCTTAAGCTAAAATCGTACCGTTTTGACAACCTATTGAAATAAGTTTAAAGCGAAGAACTAAACTACTAAATTATTATTATTTTTTTAAATATAATAAAAATGACAAAACTTAGCTAAATTCAAAATAAATGAATAATATAATAGTGCTAAAATAACACTGGAGAGCAACAACAAAGTCACTCAGTCTATAGTCTTGCTAATAATATAACAAAACTGAAAATAGCACAAGCGTCATACATGTGACATGGAACTTACAGTAATTACATTAGTGAGCACAGTATAGTGCATCCATTTTTAGTCGAGTTTAGTCTGAATGAGAGAGGAGCTTTTAGATCTAAAAGGGGAAATCTGGATTACTGATACAAGTTTCTTTTTTCTTTTTGAGAATTCTGGCAGTTAAAGCTGGTGTTATTTATCTTGTCATATTTCCTTTTGAAGAAACTGATCTTTCAAAAAATATCTAAAACAGCTCAAGTGTGATTGCAAAAGCAATGAAAAGACGAGAACTTCTTGGAGTTGATGTGTTTTGACATAACAGTGCCAGACTAAACAATAAAACTCCAGTTAAAATATTTATTACGGGACAGACAGACAGGGAAGTACAACAAACTGACCTCACATTTTATAGTGGATGTTTAATGCTGTTTTAATGACTCATAATACAAACATTATGTAACTTTAAGAGCAAACATCTAAACTAAACCTGCAATATCCAGACTCATACACATCAAGTTGAGTTAAAATGGCTTTAAATGATTAGCTATCCTAAATTAATAGGAAAGGGCTGATCTAGCTGTAATCAAAATTAGACTAAACGCTGCTCATGAAATTGGCTACCTTTGCACAAACATTGGTTCTGTTCCAAATCCTAAGCTGTCTAGTTGCATAAATAGGCAGCATGAAATGAAAAAGAACCTTGTAAGTGACTACAGCACACTAGACAGGCTGCAACTCCATGTGGTATACATATAGCACTACTGAAGAGACTTGACATAACTGATTTCAGCAGAGTCTGATGTTAGCATGTTGCTAAGCTAACAACACGGTACTCATACACATGTTGATATTTAATAATATGTAACTATTTGTCAGTATTAACTATTATCATGTTTATATTCTACATTGCTCCCAAAAGCCAATATTGAAGGATGTGTTTACTGGGATGCAATACTACCCTTACGAATATTAACCATGGCTAATGTTTGTAATGGTAAGCAATAAAACAATGCATTCTGGGATTGACATTTCTCTCTGCTTTTGATTTTCATCAAAATAAGGAGTCTTTGAATTCAGTTTAACTATGCTGCATGGTACAGTGATGCAATCAGAAAAATATACCATGGTATTTTGATACGTTATCATGGTATTGAATGATTTTATATGACAAGGTAGAAAATATATTTAAAGAATACCATGGTATTACCATAGCACAAATGCAGAAAAGACATGGTATGACACTTAAATGATTTATTACTTAGTTAAACATTTATTGAAAAAAAAAAATAAATGATTATTTTATAAATGTCTTATTTTCTGATAAATCTATCAAAATGAACCCAGCAGGCACACAAATACATTAATATAATGATAAACTGATATTTTTCAACGTTGTTGTCATATAGACAGCCTCATATGCACGAGTTTGTCTAATTCAGTAGGTTTGCTCGTTATCTCACACGATACTGTGTTGCACTTGATGAAGAGCTTTGGTATGAACCCTGTGAAACTACGGTTTGACAAAACAGCACAATTCTGCAAAAGGAAGCTAAAATAGCTGCATCAACAAATGCATTTTTACATAATTTTTACATTTGTTAACACTGTTGGGTTTGGTGTAGAGGATTCCCAACACGATAGAGTATTAACCTTTAGCAACACTTCCCGGATATTTAAATTCTGAACAGCTGCAATACGTACCTCAAGCAGCAAAATAAAAACGCAGAAATACAAAACATGTTCCCCTTCGGCAACTCAAACTGTGTCCGAAAACGCTATGGGGAACGCCAAGGGCATGACCTCACGGGCAGGTGACGTAAGTGACCAGGAAGCTATAAAAGCATGTGCGCCGGCAACGGCGTCAGCTTCTTTGATTCAGCAAAGCGCTCTTTGTCTTTTGTTACTGTAGAGAAAGTATATTACATCCAGTTCATTGCCCCACCACCGCCTTTCGACGGGGTCTTTCCCACCTCGGTGGGCCCCCAAGCAGGCTCTAGTTATGGATCGAGAAGTATACACCCTCCTGAGGAAGGAGGCCATCAAGATGGTCCCTCCTCACGAGGGTCTGATGGCAGCTGCGTCCAACGTGATACCTCTTGGCCTGCCGTACATGAGACCCCTACAGTGGTGGCTCAAGACCAAGGGGTTCTCCCCGAGGGGGATTACAAGTAGCGACACTCTCTCTTTGTACCTCACGGTAAGAGAAGCTTGTACACGGTAGGGGCTCTACACAGGGGTGGTCTACTACATCAACTGGTGCACCAGATCCTTGTTTGGTCCCAGGACAAACTCCTTTTGCTGAAAGCAGTACATATTCCTGGGCATCTCAATTTTGGAGCAGGGGCTGAGGCGGGGATTTGATGCTTCACCCCGAAGTGGTGAAGCAGATTTGGAGAGTGTTTGGTCAGGCTCAGGTGGACCTCTTTGCGACTCTGTAGACATTGCAATGTCCCCTCTGGTACTCTCATACAGTTCCCCTGGGGCTGGATGCCAGTGTACAGATGTGGCCGAGGCTTCGTCTGTATGTTTTTCCCCCGATTGCTCTGCTCCCAGGAGTTCTGGAGAGAGTGCGCGGAGACGGGGTCCTTCTGCCATTTGGAACCCCCATACTGGATGAGCCAATGATTCTTGAGCCTTTGAGCCTTTGATTCTCAGACCTGATTTCCCTTCTCGACCGCACTCCATGGGAGATTACCGTCAGGAGGGATCTCCCCTCACAGGTGGGGGACACCATCTTCCACCCCCGCCCAGAGCTGTGGAAACGGTTTGTATGGCCCCTTAAAGGTGCTCGTGGCAGCAATCTCGACTTACCACACCCCTCTTGGTGGCCTTTCAGTGGGCAAGAATCCCCTAGTTATACGCTTTCTCTGCACGACCACGTGTCCCTACATGGGACCTAGCTGTGGTGCTTGAAGCCCTCTGTAAACCTCCCTTTGAACCTAATGAGGAGATCTCAGACCGCTTTCTTACTGTTAAGACTACGTTGCTCTTAGCCTTGTCTTCATTAAAAACAGTTGGGGACCAGCAGGCCTTTTTTGGTGGCCCCTTCTTATATTGATTTTGCACCTGGTATAGCCAAAGCTTTCCTTTACCCTAGAGCAGGGTATGTACCCAAGGTCCCTACATCCACACCACAGCCCGTCGTGCTTCAGACATTCTGTCCTCTTCCTTTTACGGATCCAGACCAGCAGAAGCTTAATTGCATGTGCCCAGTCCGAGCACTGGACACCTATGTCCACAGAGCTGCCCTTTGGCGTAGGTCGGACCAGTTGTTAGTGTGTTACAGTAAACCCCATTACGGGTTGCCCAATTCTAAACTAACTCTGAGCAGGTGGATCGTTGATGCCATCTGCTCCTCATATGAGTCCTCTGGTCTCCCCTTACCTTCAAAGCTCACTCTACTCACCCTATGGCTGCTTCCAAAGCACTTCTTTCGGGTGTCCCAGTTCAGGAAATCTGCAACGCAGCGGGATGGTCCACGCCCCTCACCTTCATCAGGTTCTATGACCTAGACCTCAGAGTCACTCCTAACGCCTCTGTTCTCTTGCTTTAGCGGTTCCTAGGCAGGGATATGGAATTTGGAGGCGTGGGCATCTCGTTCCCCATAGCGTTTTTTGGACGCAGCTTGAGTTCCTGAAGGGGAACGTCCCAGGTTACGTAAGTAACCCTGATTCCCCAAAGTAACGAGACGCTGCGGCTCGAACCATACCTCCGGCATCCCTGCGACCGCTCGCTTCGGACTCCGAAGCTGACACCGTTGCAGGCGCACATGCTTTTATAGCTTCCTGGTCGCTTACATCACCTGCCACGCCCTTCTACTGGACAGATTACACGTGGATTCAGAGCGTGGTTCGCCAATGGTGTTCCCATAGCAGTTTCGCAGTCTCGTTCCCTTGGGGAACCAGGGTTACATACGTAACCTGGGACGTTTTTATCATGGCCAACATTGTATAAATATGCAAAAACATGTTTTTTATCATGGCCCACATTCTAAAAACATGCATAAACATGATAAACATGCAAAAAATATGGTATCACCATGATACACATCAAATTATAACATGATAAAAATGCAAATAATGTTTTTTTTTCATGGTCCACACCCCAAGAACATGCATAAAAATGATAAACATGAGACAAAAAAAACATGGTATCACCACGGTACACATCAAATTAACATGATAAACATGCAAAAAATATATATATATTTTTGATAATATATTTTTGATAAATATATATATATTTTTTATCATGGTCCACATCCCAAAAACATGCATAAACATGCAGAAAACATGGTGTTATCATGGTACACATGTAAAAAACATGGTTTGGTCATGGTACACATTCAAAAAACATGGCATTTATAACATGGTTTTATCATTGTACACATCCCAAAAACATGCATAAACATGATAAACATGCAAAACAACTTGGTATTACCATGGTACACATGCAAAAAACATAATTAAACATGCATTAAAACATGGTTTTATCATGGTACACATCTCAAAAACATGGTATTAACATGGCACACGCACAAAAAACCCCCAAAAAACATGGTATTAACATGGCACACGCACACACACACACACACACACACACACACACACACACACACACACACAAAAAAAAAACATGATTTATCATGGTCCACGTCCCAACAACATGAAATTACCACGTGACCTTTAAAAAAACCTTTTTGTTAGTGTAATAAGACCTAAAGTCCAGTCTGCCCTCAGTCAGGGGATGGATGCATTTCTTATCAGCTGGATTTATTCATAGGATAACATCAGGCCTGTGTTGGCAGCACCGCATTCACACAGTTATTTCCATTAGAAACATATTCTCCCCCCGTGGCCCTCAGCTGTCTGCGGTGTGCCGAGCAGTGTTCAGAATGTTAAATATTTTGTTGTGAAAAGGTAGTTTCACAACTATTACAATGTCTGATTTATAATTATTCAGGGTCAAATGCTAAAAGCATTTCTTGCAAGCCTTTCTTATTTCATAACACGATTACTGAAGAGTAAATAAAAATGCCTCTTTGTATACAGTAATTGAACATTTTTATGATGATCTGATGATAAAAAATATTTATTTTTCTCTTTTAGCACCCAGAATCACAACATTGCTTGAGACAGTAGACGCCTCTCTGGATCATAATTCGACCTTCATCTGTGAGGTGGATTCATACCCTCAAGCTGATATTACATGGACTCGGAATAACTACCCAATACGGTTTGAACTTTCTTCATTAATTTGATTATTAACCTGTGATGTCCATTAAAAAAGATTTTTCTTAGTCTCAAACTGTGCTCAGGTTACCAATGGTTTGTGAAGTTCAGCATCTGCTTTTTGAATGCAGGTATTACGATTCCAGATACATTATACGAGAAAATGGCCAAGTGCTGATCATTCCCAATGTAAAGGATTCGGACAATGGAGAATACTGTTGCACTGCTAGCAATGGGATCGGAGAACCGGCCAAGAGCTGTGGAGCTTTACAGCTGAAGATGAGTATGTTCACATATGTACTCTCATAACTCACTGACAGTCATCAGGATATTAGACTACAACTACTATTAGCATCTGTTTTCACTTCATTTTTTTTTTTGTTCATGCAAAATGTCAGTTGAGTTTTTTTTGTATCTTAATAAAGCCTTGAAGATTTTTAGTTTTTAGAGTTTACATTCACATGTAATTTCTGTGACATATTCAATGCTTGATTTATTAGTAATCCACATTTTAGGTGGAAATGAGTAAGAAGTAGTTACATTTTAACACTATAACAGAATATCCATTTCAGTTATTTATAATGGTCACTCTATTATTTTTGCAGAACCTCAAATCAAAAGACATCCTACTAACATGACACTTATCGTGGAGTCGAAAGCAGTGTTGCCATGTTTAACATTAGGATATCCCAAACCCGAAATATCCTGGATTAAAGAAGATGATTTGATAAAGGTAACCTTGAATGTCTTGACATTCAGCATTTGTTAGTAAGACCATAATAGGGTTTAAAATGAATCATTGTGTGTTTTCTGCAAGTTTCGATCATTTGTGTGTCTTGTAGGTTAATAGTCGAATATCAGTTCTGGAATCTGGTTCCCTAAAGATTAACAACATCAAGAAAGAGGACGCTGGACAGTATCGCTGTGTGGCCAGAAACAGTTTTGGAATCGTGTACTCCAAACCAGTCACTATTGAAGTACAAGGTGTGTCTTTCTTTCTTTTTTTTCTTTCTACTTTTTGTTTGTTTCTTTCAGTTTGTTTGTTTCTTTCTTTCTTGTTTGTTTCTTTCAGTTTGTTTGTTTCTTTCTTTCTTGTTTGTTTCTTTCAGTTTTTTTCTTTCTACTTTTTGTTTGTTTCTTTCAGTTTGTTTGTTTCTTTCTTTCTTGTTTGTTTCTTTCAGTTTGTTTGTTTCTTTCTTTCTTGTTTGTTTCTTTCAGTTTGTTTCTTTCTACTTTTTGTTTGTTTCTTTCAGTTTGTTTGTTTGTTTGTTTCTGTTTTTTTTTTTACTTTTTTGTTTGTTTCTTTTGTTTCTTTCTTTCTTTCTTTCTTTCTTTCTTTCTTTCTTTCTTTCTTTCTTTCTTTCTTTCTTTCTTTTTGTTTCTTTCTTTCTTTTTGTTTGTTTCTTTCTTTCTTTCTTTTTGTTTCTTTCTTTCTACCTTTTTGTTTGTTTCTTTGAGTTTGTTTGTTTCATTCTTTTGTTTCTGTTTGTTTGTTTTTTTCTTTTTTCAACTTTTTTGTTTGTTTCAGTTTGTTTGTTTGTTTCTTGTTTGTTTCTTTCAGTTTGTTTGTTTGTTTCTGTTTTTTTACTTTTTTGTTTGTTTCTTTTGTTTCTGTTTCTTTCTTTCTTTCTTTCTTTCTTTCTTTCTTTCTTTTTGTTTGTTTCTTTCAGTTTGTTTGTTTAATTCTTTTGTTTCTGTTTGTTTGTTTTTTCTTTCTTTCAACTTTTTTGTTTGTTTCTTTCAGTTTGTTTGTTTGTTTCTTGTTTGTTTCTTTCAGTTTGTTTGTTTGTTTCTTGTTTGTTTCTTTCAGTTTGTTTGTTTCTGTTCCTCCGGCCGATCCTTCCAGGTTGGACGATTGGTTCCTGGGGAGGGCACCGGCGGCAGCGCCGCGCTCTCCCCCGGTCCCGTTCTTCCCGGAGGTGCACGAGGAGCTGACAAAATCGTGGCTCCAGCTCCTCTCCCCTCACCACTCTCGATGGCGGGGCAGCCAAGTGGTACGTGGCGGTCCCCCAGGTTGAGCGCGCCGTCGTGGTGCACCTTTGCCCGCGGGGCGCGGCCACCTGGTGGGGCCCTCCGCGTCTCCCTTCCGGGGCGTGTGGATTTTCTTCCGCCCTCACGGGCTGGGCTTTCCGCGCCGCTGGACACGCTGCCACCGCCCTGCATGCCATGGCAACACTACAAGTGTACCAGGCGCAGGCACTTAAAGACCTGCACGAGAGTGGTCCTGACCAGGGGGTATTTGAAGAACTCCACGCCGCCACTGACTTCGCCCTCCGGGCCACCAAGTTCGCGGCGCGTTCCCTTGGTCAGGTGATGTCCACCTGTGTGGTCCAGGAACGCCACCTATGGCTGACTCTGGCCCAGATGGCGGAGGCCGATAAAGTTCGCTTTCTCGACTCTTCTATCTCCCAGAGTGGCCTATTCGGCGACACCGTGGAGGATTTTGCTTAGCAGTTCTCCACGGTTCAGAGGCAGACGGAGGCCATTCAACACATTCTGCCCCGCCGTGAAGCTACCATTCCGCCGCCTGGGCCCCCTGCCTCCGCCTGCCCGTCGCCGAGGGCGTCCCCCCGCGGCTCCGAAACCAGCTCCGTCCCCTGCTGAGCCGCACGATCCAGGACTCGCAGCCCGACGTCGAGCTGCCCGTGGGAGAGGGACGCCGCTCGCCTCTCAGGGTCCTGTGAGGGAAGACTCTCGCAGGCGAGCTTTGAAGCGTCCCTGATGCGAGCACCCCGGAGGTGGAGAAAGCTGCTCTGTTGGCACTCCCGCGGGAGGGCCAGGAGTTAGCCGTTCATTTGAAATCACAGAAAGAGCTGACTTTCTCACATCCGGGGCCCCGGCCCCGAGTTTCCTTCCTGAGCAGCACTTCCACTCCTCGGAACCAGACTCGGGACCGGATGTCGCCAGCGCGGGAACCAGGGAAGAAGGTAAGCGCTGCTTCACGCAGCCTGACTTTTCTCCAGGACGTTCATCCTTCTGGGATCAGTCCCCTTCCCCTTCCCCCCCCAGGCTGCCCCACCGCGGTCACGTCGGTCAACGTTCCCTTGATACCGCTAGCGAGCCAGCTGGAGGCTTGGCTTCAGCTTCCCAGCCCCTCGCGGTGGTTGATACGGACGGTATGTCTCGGCTATGCGATTCAATTCGCCAGGCGTCCGCCCAGGTACAGAGGCGTCCTTTCCACTTCTGTCCAGTTGGACACGCATGCCGCTGTCCTGCGTGCGGAGGTTGCAGTCCTACTGGCGAAGGACGCGATCCAGCCTGTCCCTCCAGCCGGGATGAGGTCAGGGTCTTACAGTCCCTACTTCACGTGCCCAGATAGAGTGGTGGGTTAACACCCATCCTGGATGGAGCTCTGTCCCGGTCCCTTCTCAGGCTGTCGGCACAGATGCTCACGACGAAGCACATACAAGTATGTTTCCGTCTCCAGGGCTGGGTTGCAGCCATCTGCCTGAAGGGCACCCGCTGCCGCGTCTCGATCTTTCCCCGGCGCACACCCCTTCTGCGGTCTGTTCCGGGGATCGAGCACTTCAGTGTGAGGTGCTTTCATTTGGCCAGTCCCCTCCTCCCTGCCTTCTTTAGGCCACGGGAGCTCCCCTGTCCCCTCTTCGGCAGACAGGAATTCGCGTCTCCAACCGTCTCTTCGACTGGTGCTTTCCAGCCCACTCGTGAGTTCCGTTGTGCGAATACAGGGACCTGGTGCTTCGGCACCCCTGCCATCTGGTCCTTCAGGCCAACCGAGGGAAGATCCCTTTCCTCGGTCGGGAGCCCGACTCGGTCCACAAGATGGCCCGCCTTACTACCAAGAGCGCGCAGTCAGTGCTGTAGTCCCTGAGTTAATCAGGCACAATACAGCGGTCCCTCTCAAAACACAGAGGCTCCTGGGGCACATGACAGCTCTAGCCGCTTTGCCGCTAAGCTTGTTCCATGTGAGACCGCTTCAGCACGATCTGGTCCCATGATGGGCATGGCACCTCGGCTCACTCCGGACTGGCGTTTTCCCGCAGTATTGCCGACAAGTCAGCCCGTGGCCTACCACGGGTTGGGATGCCATGTACGACAGATACTTACAGCTCGTCCACCATCTGCTCCCACGGAGTCTAACGTGGCAGATTTTGCTGCTTGCCATTCACTTGAAGCCAGGGAAACTCAACGGTGCAGCCTATCGGCTCCCACGGCAGTCCACCCACCCTGCAGAATGGCGACTCCACCCCGTGACACAGCTAGTTTGGAGCTATATCGGCAAGGCCCAGCCACACCTGCTCGCCCTTCCCAATTCCTCCCATTGCCAGCTGCCTCTTTTCAGAGTAACACTGGCACACAGCTGACCTCCAGGGCCCAAGTACGCCATTACCCCAGCGAGCCTCCTTGCACGGACACTGTGCAAGTCCAGGGAGGACGAGGAGTAAGTCTTGTTGGTTGCGCTACGAGAGTGGCCCACCCGGACTTAGGTCTTAGTAACCGTTCCCTCGCGGCAGTCCCTCCCTGCAAGGGCACGGATTGGCACCGTAGACCTCTCCGGCCTTCCACAGGCCGTGATAGAAACTATCACTCAGTCCCGAGCTCCCTCTACCAGGCAGGCTTACGCACTGAGATGGGGTCTATTTGCTGACTGGTGCTCCTCTCGCTGAGAGGATCCACAGAGATGCACGATTGCAGTAGTGCTTTCCTTCCTGCAAGAGAAGTTGGAGCGCAGGCTGTCCCTTCGACTCTCAATGTATACGTTGCCGCTATCGCAGTGTACCACGATGCAGTGGATGGAACATCCCTGGGTAAGCACCAACTCATCGTGAGGTTCCTGCAGGGCGCCAGGAGGATCAACCCTCCCAGACCGCGCCTCGTACCCTCTTGGGACCTCTCCGTCGCCCTCCGCGGCCTACGGGAGGCCCCCTTTGAGCCACTTGCGTCAGTCGAGCTGAAATTCCTGTCCCTTAAGACAGCGCTCCTGACTGCCCTGGCCTCCATCAAGAGGGTAGGGGACCTACAAGCCTTCTCTGTCAGCTAAACGTGCCTTGAGTTCGGTCCCGGAGATTCTCACGTCATCCTGAGACCCCGGTCCGGTTACGTGCCCAAGGTTCCCACCACGCCCTTCCGCGATCAGGTGGTGAACCTGCAAGCTCTGTCCCCGGAGGAGGCAGACCCGGCTTCTGCGCTGTTGTGCCCTGTTCGCACCCTACGCTTATATGTAGACCGTACTCGGCACTTCAGATGCACCGAGCAGCTCTTTGTCTGCTTCGGAGGTCAGCAGAAAGGGAATGCTGTCTCCAAACAGAGGTTGGCCCATTGGGTGGTTGATGCCATCTCCCTGTCTTATCTGTATCAGGGAGAGCCATGACCCTTAGGTGTTCATGCCCACTCCACTAGGAGTGTTGCTTCATCCTATGCGTTGGCTCATGGGTCCTCACTAGCAGACATCTGCAGAGCTGCGGGCTGGGCGACACCGAATACCTTCGCTAGGTTCTACAACCTTCGCATAGAGGCCGTTTCCTCCCGCGTCTTAACGTAAGACCTCAGGCAAGCGGGAGAACGGCTAGTGTCGGCTTGCTGCACCATTCCCACGTGGATCCGTGCGCCATTTCCCAGTATGTTCCCTCCGGCGAACCCTGGGTCCTCCATGCCCCGCATTCAGGCCTAGGTGCGGAGTAGTTCCTGACTGTGATCCTGCCTGGGTCTCCTTCGCCCCGCAGGTTGTGGCTATACTTTTCAATATTCCAGCGGAGGAGACCGCTGTTTCCCTCGTGTATCCCTAACAAGCTTATGGATATATTGAATTATTTTCATTCCACATGTAAGAATTCCATGTGCTCCGCCCCCCCAACCCATGCTTCAGTACTACTGGCATTCCTGTAGGCCCCCCTTATTGGGCCTCAGGGCGTTGGGAAGGTTACGTTACAATGACCACCTGTGGACACGTCTGGGAAGACCTGCCGGCACGTGGCGTTGTGCATAACGCGGCGTCAGGGTCGTGGCCTTTTCCATGGGTCTAAGTTCCCAATGTAACGTCGAAGTGATTCGACTGAAGGGGAACGTCTAGGCTACGAAGGTAACCCTCGTTCCCTGAAGGAGGGAACGGAGACGTTACATTCCCCTGCCACGTCCCTGGCGTCGCGCTGACGCTGGGCTCTCCGGCTCTTCAGCAAAAGCCTGACTGAGTGGTGCATGTCCACTCACCAATTTTCAATTGGCCTTTTTAATAAGGCTCAGAGATGATCGGTCTCTCAAGCGAGATCCCAATGTAACGTCTCCGTTCCCTCCTTCAGGAAACGAGGGTTACCTTCGTAACCTAGACGTTTCTTTCTTTCTTTCTACTTTTTTGTTTGTTTCTTTCAGTTTTTCTTTCAGTTTGTCTTTCTTTCTTTCTTTCTTTCTTTCTTTCTTTCTTTCTTTCTTTCTTTCTTTCTTTCTTTCTTTCTTTCTTTCTTTATTTATTTCTTTATTTCTTTATTTCTTTCTACTTTTTTGTTTGTTTCTTTCAGTTTGTTTGTTTCTTTTTTCTGGATTCTTTGTTTGTTTGTTTGTTTGTTTGTTTGTTTCTTTGTTTCTTTCTTTCTTTCTTTCTTTCTTTCTTTCTTTCTTCCTTTTCTCTGTTTGTTTTGATCTTACTTTCTTGGTTTCTTTCTGGTTTCCTTCTTTCTTTCTTTCTTTCTTTCTTTCTTTCTTTCTTTCTTTCTTTCTTTCTTTCTTTCTTTCTTTCTTTCTCTGTTTGTTTTGATCTTACTTTCTTGGTTTCTTTCTGGTTTCCTTCTTTCTTTCTTTCTGTTTTTTTTTCTCTTTCTTTCTTTCTTTCTTTCTTTCTTTCTTTCTTTCTTTCTTTCTTTCTTTCTTTCTTTCTTTCTTTCTTTCTTTCTTTCTTTCTTTCTTTCTTTTTGTTTGTTTCAATCTTTCTTGCTTGCTTGCTTTCTTGATTCTATTAGAAAATATTTATATTTTCTAATATAATTGTCAGAAATAATAATAATAACACAAAATACAATTGTGTGGGCCAATCAATAGTCATTTAAAATATTATAGTAATTGACCTTTGACCTAATTTGACGTTTTTGACCCATACAATGTATTGTTGGCTATTGCTACCCCTGCTACTTAACACTGGTTTTGTGGTCCAGGGTCACATATTTAATAATTAATTATATTGGATATTTTTGATATTTTAAAAATGAAACTTTTTAACTTAATGAAAATAATGGTGCATTATTATAATATTTTATTATCTTTACCAGATTGCATTTTTACATTTGCAAACTTTGCATTCAGACTTTTCTTGATGTTGCTTTTGATAAGTCTACATTTCTAATGATTTGATGTGCTTTAAGCTACATTTTTTAGTTTATTTTGTTATCACTGACTCTTCTGTAGCTCCTGCCAAGATACTGAAAGTTCCCAGGGAGAAGAAAGTTCAGATCGGATCAGAGGTTTCGCTGGAGTGTAACGCCACTGGCAACCCAATCCCATCCATAACTTGGCTTGAAAATGGCAACACGGTAAATCCTCTACTTGACTCTCATTTTTCTTTCTCTTTCCCATCTTCCTCTGCACCTTTCACCTCTCAACTCCATGCTTGCTCTGGCTCAACGGAGCAAATTAATTGTACTTTCATCTCATCTTACTGGACCAGAGAGCAGAGCTCAGTACATTCATGCTAAATGTCAGGCGGCATATCTCAAACGTGCTTCCAGTACAATGATGGGGAGGCCTGCGTTCTGCACATGCTTCACTCTGCGCCGCTATTAAAAGGATTCAAACTACAATCATTCCTCAGACCGCTGATCGGACAGCAGCAATAAAGTTTAAGCCAGACTGAGATCAAGTCAAGAATTCAAAACCCCTCAGTGCTCTTATCATTATGCGGGATCGTTTTTGAATGTGGATTTTGGTAGACAGAAACAAAGGGAAACTAAAACTGATCAGCAGTCTTACATGAAGATATTGTCTCAAAACAAGCGTGTAAATCTTTAAATCCAAGAGAATCCAAGATTAAGATTTCTCAGGCTCCTGAACAAGCTTTGCTGTCTTTGTTTTCATTTGGATACCAGCAAACATAGTTTAATGTAATATTTTTTGAGATATGCGTAGATAAATATTGGTTTGGCTAAGCGGCTGTGGTTGAAACATCTATTTTTTGGAGCGATATACACAACAGTGTGGGCAGTAAGTATTAAAGTAGAGAAAAACCTCTTGCTTGGGGTCATATAAAGTAGATACAGGAGAGTTTAACCCTTGGATACCAAAACCACTATATTTCCTCTTGTGTTTGAGTGTGGTTGCACTATGTACACTAGGTTTGCACATACTCTCTTTTCATTTATGCACAAACATTTTTTTTGACGTATTTATTCATTTATTTGTATATTTCTTTACTATTGTGCTGACATACTTGCTAATGACAAAGCAATTTTTTAAAAGTTGCAATCTATTTATTTATTTATTATTAGTTTTTATTTATTTATCTACACACATAGTTTGCGGTTCTGTTATTTTTAATGCAATATTATTTATTTATTTATTTATTTTTGTATTAATATTTAAAATTAGATTTTATTTTTGCATTTTCTATTTTTAAGTTTTAGTAATTTTGTTTTATTTATTTATTTATCCATCCATCCACACATAGTTTTACAGTTGCAATTTTAATGCTAATTAAGTTTTTTTTTTTGGATTAATGTTTAAAATTAGATTTTATTTTTGCATTGTCTATTTTATTTTTAAAGTTTTAGTAATTTTGTTATAATTATCCATCCACACACAAAGTTTTGCAGTTATGTGATTTTTTTTTTTTGATATGTTATTTTAAATGCTATTTTATTTTATTTATTTATTTATTTATTTTTTTGTTATTTGTAACATTATATTATTATTTGTTTTTTTTTATTAAAAAACAAAATTAGTTTTTATTTTTGCATTTTTTTTCTTTTCAATTTTATTTTTTAAGTTTTTGTAATTTTGTTTTAATTATTTATCCATCCACACAAACATAGATTTGTGGTTATGTTATTTTTAATGCTATATTATTTTATTATTATTATTTTTATTATTATTATTATTATTACAATTTAAAATTAGATTTTATTTTTGCATTTTTTTTACTTTTCAAATTTATTTTTTTAAGTTTTTGTAATTTTGTTTTATTTATTTATTTATTTATCCATCCACACACAGATGGTTTTGCGGTTATGGGATTTTTTAATGCTATATTATTATTATTATTATTATTATTATCATTATTATTATTATTTATTTATTTTTATATTTAAAATTAGATTTTGTTTTAGCATATTTTCTATTTTTTTTTTAAGTTTTAGTAATTTAATTAATTAATTAATTAATTAATTAATTTATTTATCCACACACACACACACACACACACACACACACACACACACACACACACACACACACACGCACACACACACACACACACACACACACACACACACACACACAGACACACACACACACACACACACACACACACACACACACACACACACACACACACACACACACACACACACACACACACACACACATAGTTTTGGAGTTATGTGAATTTTAATGCTGTTATTTTATTAATAATAATATTAATTAATATTAATTTTATTAAAATTTGACTTATTTTTGCATTTTCTATTTTCATTTCTAATTTTAAAGTTTGAGTTTTTTTTTTTTTAATTTTTTTTTTATTTTAGTTTTAAATATTTTTATACATCAAGTTAAAATAAAATTTAAAATTAGAATTTAATTAGTTGTTGTGGAATAACGTATATATTTATTTATTTTATTTTTTCATTATTTGTCATTTAGACATTCAACTTTCAGTGGATTGCAAGAACAAATGATGAGACACTAATAATCTTCTGTATAGTAATAACGTATCAAATGCATTTATACATATAAAATTATTATGATGAATAGTTCATGCTGTCCCTAGCTGATGAAGATGATGATTGAGTGATGAACTCTGACCTCTGACCCCCAAAGCATCTTTGAAACCCGTGAGATGTTATTAGACGCTTGATTAAAATGAGCCGTCCGCGAGTGGTTCTGGCAGGACTCGCCGCTCATTAGTTTTCTTTAGCCTGATGAAGTGCCTTCTAAAATCAGCTGCATGAGCACTTTGTCAAATATAGAGCCCTGATCGACATTCCTGCAGGCTCTCATGATCTTCTCATAAACTCAGCAAATCACATTAGCAAAATAGCAGGAGTCTTAGCACATCCAAACGATAAATAGAGGGATTTGTTATAATTGTTGGAATAATCATGTGACCCATCACTTCTATTCTTTTCGATTCTATTCCGCACATGGCTATTTTGTACTACAAATACAAATAGTCTCCAGTTACAGGGCGTATACTGCTGTTAAAGATAATATCATAAATATCATTTAATTATAAGAAGTAGTTGATGAGATGAGCCGTATTTAAAAATGCACATCTGCGACCGCACATCAGTTGAATTATTAATAATGCAGCGATGTTAACTTGTAGCTGCTATATTGCATGGCTACTTGCTAGAAGAATTGTTATTAATTGTTATTTTTATGGCTTCTGATTTCAAATATGTTAGTATAATTTTTTTGTATAATTTTCTACCTTTCAAACGTTACCAAGTGATTTTTTATGTTCTTGAAAGAAGCCTCTTCTGCTTACCAAGTCTGCAATTATTTAGGTAAAAATACAGTAAAAACAGTAATAATGTAAAATATTTTTACAATTTAAAGTAACTGTTTTCTATGTGAATATATATTAAAATGTAATTTATTTCTGTGTTTACAGCTGAATTTTCAGCATCGGTATTTTATTGTGTTTTATTTTATTTTGCTTTAGGACGCAATCTAATATTCTGATTTGCTGCCCAAGAAACATTTCTAATTATTATCAATGTTAAAAACAGTTGAGCTATTTTATTTTATTTTATTTTGTTATTTTATTTTATTTTATTTAACTTTATATTATTTTATTTTATTTTAATTTTTATTTTATTTAACTTTATATTATTTTATTTTATATTTTATTTTATATTTTATTTTATTTTATATTTTATTTTATTTTAAGAAACATTTCTGATTATTATCAATGTTAAAAACAGTTGCACTAATTTAATTTAATTTAATTTAATAATTTTATTTTATTTTATTCTTCAGAAATCAATCTAACATGCTAATTTGCTGCTCAATAAACTTGTTTCTAATTATTATCAATGTTAAAAACAGTAGAGCTATTTTATTTTATTTAGTTATTTTATTTAACTTTATATTATTATTATTATGTTTTTATTATTTAACTTTATATTATTTTGTTTTATATTTTATTTTATTTTATTTTAAGAAACATTTCTGAACATTTTAAGAAACATTTCTGATTATTATCAATGTTAAAAACAGTTGAGCTATTTTAATTTAATTTAATTTAATTTTATTTTATTCTTCAGAAATCAATCTAATATGCTAATTTGCTGCTCAAGAAACTTTTTCTTGTTATTATCAATGTTAAAAACAGTCAAGCTATTTTATTTATTTTATTTTATTTTATTTTATTATTTTTTATTTTTTTATTTTATTTAACTTAATATTATTTTATTTTATTTTATTTTATATTTTATTTTATATTTTATTTTATATTTTATTTTATTTTAATAAGCATTTCTGATTATTATCAATGTTAAAAACAGTTGCACTAATTTAATTTAATTTAATTTAATTTAATCATTTTATTCTATTCTTCAGAAATCAATCTAACATGCTAATTTGTTGCTCAAGAAACTTTTTCTAATTAATATCAATGTTAAAAAACAATCAAGCTATTTTATTTTATTTTATTTTATTTATTCTTCAGAAATCAATCTAATAGGCTGATTTGCTACTCAAGAAACTTTTCTGATTATTATCAATGTTAAAAACAGTTGAGCTATTTTAATTTAATTTAATGTAATAATTTTATTTAATTTTATTTAATTTTATTCTTCAGAAATCAATCTAACATGCTAATTTGCTGCTCAATAAACTTTTTCTAATTATTATCAATGTTGAAAAACAGTCAAGCTATTTTATTTTATTTTATTTTATTTTTCAGAAATCAATCTAATAGGCTGATTTGCTACTCAAGAAACTTTTCTGATTATTATCAATGTTAAAAACAGTTGAGCTATTTTAATTTAATTTAATGTAATAATTTTATTTAATTTTATTTAATTTTATTCTTCAGAAATCAATCTAACATGCTAATTTGCTGCTCAAGAAACTTTTTCTAATTATTATCAATGTTGAAAAACAGTCAAGCTATTTTATTTTATTTTATTTTATTTTTCAGAAATCAATCTAATAGGCTGATTTGCTACTCAAGAAACTTTTCTGATTATTATCAATGTTAAAAACAGTTGAGCTATTTCATTTTATTTTGTTATTTTATTTTATTTAACTTCATATTATTTTATATTTTATTTTAAGAAACATTTCTGAACATTTTAAGAAACATTTCTGATTATTATCAATGTTAAAAACAGTTGAGCTCATTTAATTTAATTTAATTTAATTTTGTTATTTTGTTATTTTTTGTTGTTTTATTTTACTTTTGATCATTTTATTTTATTTATTATTATTCTATTTTATTATCCTTCAGAAATCAATCTAATATGCTGATTTTCTGCTCAAGAAACATTTCTGAATTTGATATAGACCTTTTTCCTGAGTAAACGATGAGCGCCGCCATTACGAATTCTAATGTCAGATTGGATGCACAAGATCCATGTGCTTTTTAAAAACATTTTAATAGATTTAACATTAGATTAGCAGCTCAGAATATACAATACTTTGCAAAGCATTCAGGAAAAAGGTCTATAGCTGATGTTTGTTTGTCTGCAGATATCAGGCGCATCAGTGGAGGAGACACTGGTGAATGAAGTCATCGTGTCTGTTCTGCGCGTGGTGGTTCATAAACCAGCTCTCTACACCTGCCAGGCTACTAACCAGCACAGCGGAGGAGCCAACACCGTCAAAGCCACAGCGAAAATAACCGTCTCAGGTGAGCTCAAGCACTGATTCCTACTAGATTCAATAGACTGTCTACTGCTTTGTACAGTACCAAAAAGTCCCCAGATTTATTTTTCGTTTTTGATACTCAACTGTAAAAAATATCTAAAATGATATAAAAAGGGGAGATTTACAGGGATAGTTCACCCAAAAATGAAAATTCTGTCATTAATTACTAGGGCTGCCCTCGACTATAGATTTTTCTGGTCGACTAGTTAGTGCTGGGTTTGAGTCCACCTAGGTCAAGTCTGAGTCAAAACAGAGTCCAAAATGGGTCGAGTCAGACTCAAGTCCGAGTCCAACAAAACACTACCATTTGTCAGTATATAACCTTCTTTTAATCTAGAAACTAGAAGAGGCCATTTCAAGTTAAATGTAACAAAAGCAAACCTCCATTGCATCTTGATTTCTTGATTTCTTGTTTTCTTTGCGCACAAAAAATATTCTTGTAGCTTCATCAAAATAAGATTGAACCACTGATGTCACATGGACTATTTTTTTTTTCTCTCCTTATCCTTTCCGGGCCTTGAATGTATCAGTTGTGTTGCTGTCTATGCAGGGTCAGAAAGCTCTCAGATTTTATCAAAAATATCTTAATTTGTGTTCTGAAGATGAGCAAAGGTCCTACAGGTTTTGGAACGACATAAAGGTGAGTAATTAATGACAGAATTTTCATTTTTGGGTGAACTATCCCTTTAAAAATCTTTCTAATATTTAAATTTCTTCCAGTTCTTCCATAAATTATTTTATTCCAGCAACAATATAGTTTCAGTACTATGGCAATTAGCAGGAGGTACAGTTTACATGGTAAATGTTTATCTGGGTTATAAAACCTCTACAAGGTTATAAAAGTGACATGAAGCAGTGTTTTAGATATGACAGCTGTTATCATAACCGTTATCACTGTCAAATGCCTGTTATCTGCTTCATATTGGATGTTATGAACCTTTGAAACTTCAAAACACGTAACTGTTAAAAACAAATGATAAAAAAAAAAAAAAAGTTTCCAAATGATCCTATAGTATATGCATTTGCATTTATAATTATTAATGTCAACATGGGACAAACTGCACTTAAAAAAGTACCATGTTAATTTAGAAACAACATTCATCATAATACTATGGTCTTCCCTAAAGTACTTATTTAGTTTTAGCTAGTGATTGAGAAATAAATTATTACTTTTATTCTTTAAGAATGCATTCAAATGGATCAAAAAGAGACTGATTTTGAAATCTGAAAATTCAGCTTTGATTACAGGAATAAATTATATAATAAAGTATATTAAAAATAGAAAATAGTTGTTTAAACTGTAATAATATTTCACAGAATTACTTTTCATTTCCGCCACTGAATAAAAAAATAATTAAAAAAAAGGTTATTGCGGCTTTTTATGTCATAATTTTGACTTTCTTTCATAGAATCCCATGATATAAACTCATAACTGTGGGTAATAAAGTCAGAATCGCATGATATAAACTCACAATTCTGTCAAATAAACTTGCAATTCTGATTTATTTCTCAAAATTGTTGAAGTTGTGATTTTTTTTCTCAGAATTGGGTGATATAAAGCTGCAATTGAGAGTTATAAAGTTAATAAATAAAGTTAAACAACTAAACAATTAAAGTTCAAATTCTGATTTTTAGGAATTGCGAGTTTATATCTTGCAATTCTGACTTTATAAGAGTCAGAATTGTGAGACATAAACTTGCATTTTAAACTTTTGTCTTGCAAATGCAAGTTTGTATCTCGCAATTTTGACTTTATTTCTCGCAGTTGTGGGTAACTGTGATAAAGTCCAGTTTTGAGAGGAAAAAAAGACTGATATATTTCAGAATTGCGAGCTTATTTCTCACAATTCTGACTTAAAAGAGTAGTTCACTTCCAGAACTAAAATTTACAGATAATGTACTCACGCCTTTGTCATCCAAGATGTTCATGTCTTTCTTTCTTCAGTCGTAAAGAAATTATGTTTTTTGAGGAAAAAATATAGTGGACTTCTATGATGCCCCTGAGTTTGAACTTTCAAAATGCAGTTTAAATGCAGCTTCAAAGGGCTCTAAACGTTCCCAGCTATTACCAAAATAATTGACAATTTATATACTTTTTAACCTCAAATGCTCGTCTTGTCTAGCTCTGCAGGTACTCTGTGTGATCCTGTTAATGACAGTTAATGTACAGTATGTCGAAAAACTCGCGTTTGAGATTAAAAAGTATATAAATTGTGAATATTTTTTTTTTATAAAATAACCGATCATTTCGCTAAATAAGAGCCTTCTTCCTCAGCTGTGATCGTTTATAGCCCTTTGAAGCTGCATTTAAACTGCATTTTGGAAGTTCAAACTCGGGGGCACCATAGAAGTCCACTATATAGAGAGAAATCCTAAAATGTTTTCCTCAAAAAACAGAATTTCTTTACAACTGAAGAAAGACAGACACCCCCTTGTCATCCAAGATGTTCATGTCTTTCTTTCTTCATTCGTAAGGAAATTATGTTTTTTGAGGAAAACATTTCAGGATTTCTCTCATATAATGGACTTCTATAGTGCCCTTGAGTTTGAACTTCCAAAATGCAGTTTCAAAGGGCTCTAAACGATTAGAGTCAAGGAAAGAAGGGTCTTATCTAGCAAAACTATTGGTTATTTTCTAAAAAGAAATTACAATTTATATACAATTTAACCTCAAATGCTCATCTTGTCTAGCTCTGTGTGTACTCTGTGTAGATAAAAAAGTAATTACAATAAATTGTAAATGCTTTTAGAAAATAACCGATCGTTTCGCTAGATAAGACCCTTCTTCCTCAGCTGGGATCGTTAGAGCCCTTTGGAGCTGCATTTAAACTGCATTTTGGAAGTTCAAACTCGAGGGCACTATAGAAGTCCGTTATATGGAGAGAAATCCTGAAATGTTTTCCTCAAAAAACATAATTTCTTTACGACTGAAGAAAGAAAGACATGAACATTTTGGATGACAAGGGGGTGAATACATTATCTGTCAATTTTTGTTCTGAAAGTGAATTACTCCTTTAACTTTATAACTGTCAATTGCTAGTTTATATCACCCAATTCTGACTTAATAACTCACAAAAAAGGTCATAAATGCAAAAATTAAAGATAAAGAAAAAAGTTGCAATTCTGAGAAATAAAGTGCAACTTTAATTCTCGGAATTGTAAGTTTATATCACGCAATTCTTACTTTATAACACACAATTATGAGTTCATATCATGCAATTCTAAGAAAAAAGTCAGAATTGTGAGATAAAAGGTTTGCAGTTCGCTTTTTTCTATTGTTTATTCTGTATCGGAAATAGGCTTCCATAGGTTATATTTTATTTATAGGTTATATTATATTTTTCATCAAATAAATTTAGAGCAACAAACAAACAAACAATCCTCTCCCCCCTAAACTTTTAAACAATAGTGCACCATTAAAACACTATTGTAAATGTTCATTTACTGCCTTGATGTATACCACAGTACCAGATCACACAGTGAGTGTATTATTGTCAGGCTGTGATGTCACCAGTCATAATGTTTTAGCAAAATCAATTTGAAATGCTTCTGTTAATAAAGGCCCATGAAACAAGTCTTGTAAACACAGCCCCACTGTGACCTACTGTTTCTGCCATATGCTTCTCTGGCTGCTTTGTGTAAATATGAAGTGACTGCTCTCTAAATTTCAGCAGCTGTGTTTCTGCAGCCAGTATTTCTGTCAGCTTCCCCTGTGTTTGCATAGCTGCTCTGTTGCCTCCTCAAAGCCCCGAAACGCATCCTTGCGCAAACATGCCCCAAATGCCGTCTTGTGAAGCTTGAGCCTTGTAGAGAATATGCACAATATGATTAGCCAATATGCCACTGAATTATCAAATGAACTGAATAATATATGTGTTATATACCAAAAAAATGACCAAAAATCCCTATTACATACCTCTCTGGAATACTTGATTCTTATTGGTCACTCAGGATTCTGTAGTCAGATATAATTTATCATAATTGTCTGAACTATATTGAATGTTATTTCCTTCTCATGGGTGCAGTTTCCAAAAAAAAAAAAAAAAAAAAAAAACTTTTTTAAGCAAGACCTCAAGTGTTTTTCTTTTGTGAAGTAGGTTCTTGAGTCCTGTCCCATTAAAATCAGGAGGGGCCGTTAAACTTCACACCTGCTGTATCTCCAGAAAGACCTCCATGTTCTGTGTGTGTTCTCCTCTCATTCACACAAACACTGCGTCACAGAAGCATGGTCAGGCCAGCAGGATGTGTTACTCTCTGACATTAAACAGATATTGTTTGTGCTCTTCTCTCTTCTTGGCTCTGTTTCTGGTGGTGGACTCTGGATCCTGTAACTTTCCCATAGAATGGAGGTAAGAATGTCTTTTACATTCTCTTTAGTGGTACTTGAACATGCAATATGACCTTGTGGATGTAGTTTCTCTACGGAGAGCCTTACAAAATCTGTTAAGAATGTGTCTGTTTCACCCCAAAATCAAAATAAATTTAGGCATTATTGAGGCATTATTTGGGTGATTGTTAAACACATTATCTTGCACCTTTCTCACTGTAATGCCAAACATTTAAGTATTAAACTGTGACACTCTTTATGGACTGAAAGCTATAAAATTAAGATTAAAATGCTGAATATATATGTTTGGGGTCAGTAATATTTATTTTATTTTATTTTATTTTTTGAAATAAATTGATGCATTAAATTGATCTAAAGTAAAAGAAAAGAAATTGAGAAAGTAAAAAAAAAAAAAAAAAAAAAAAAAAATATATATATATATATATATATATATATATATATAATTTTAAACATTACTAATAACAATAAATGTCATCTGAGCAGCAAATTATCATATAAGACTGATTTCTGAAGAATCACATGACACTGAAGTCTAAAAAACAGCTTTGATCCCAGGAATAAGTTACATTTGAAAATGTATTGATACAGAACACAGTTATTTTAAATTGCAGCAAAATTTCACAACATTACTGCTTTTACTGTACTTTTGATCAAACAAATGCAAACTTGGTGAATAGACGAGACTTAAGAAACATAAAGAAATCATACTGACCCAAAATTTATGTATGGTTCATTTATATTAAATATTGGGTTGCTCTTATAATGTGTATAAGATTTAAATAAAAAAATAGGATTGATCTGTTTTGGAATTTGTAATAGAACAGCTTTATGAGATTGACCACACTCAGACTCAGTGTTGACAGTGAATCACGTTTTAGTTTTTGTCACTCATTATGACGTCGTCTTTGGACTGAGAGCTATGAAAATACAACTGATAAGAAACCTGTGTTATATAAAACAAATGAAAGACAGACCTCGAAGTGCATTGCAGTCAGAGGTTGTTCAAAAGCGTGCAGAGCGTGCAGTCAAATTGAATCAGTGTGTCTCTGCTGATTGAAATGATAAACGCAAACACACACGTGCTATAATGCACTACACTCCTGCCGGAAAACCAGACGTGCCATATGCTTTACGTTACACGTGAACTTAAATAAACCGAGCCATTATCCCACACTTCACATTCAGCATCTGGATGCAATTAAAGCGAAGTTAAACAGAATGAACTAATTGTGAGAACTGCATTTCATTGCTGTCAGTTGTGCAGTAAGTACATGAGTCAGCACAGATCATCAGAAACACACATGTACGGAAGCCTTGAAGGGACATCTTTATATGACTGTTTAGTAGAAGTCAATGATGGAGGGCAAAGTTAGTCATTGATAGCTTCCAAACTCATAAACACAAAATGTCTTGAACACAGTTTGCTAGAGTAGGCATCACTGTTAGCATTTCTTAAAAAGATTAGTTCCTGTACCATTTATACCCCAAATCATGTTGAGGAAAAGAGAGCTGTTGTGTTTCAGTTTTAGCTGGTCAGCAGGCTGGTTTTAAATGGGTTTTGGCCAGTTACTTCCAGCTTAAACCAGCTAAGACCAGCCAACCAGCCTAGGCTGGTTTTAGCTGATTTTTTCAGCAGGGAGGAGGGCGCCAGAGCCATATTTTGGGACCAAAATATTTAAATGTGCTCTTTTCACTTTAGTATGCTTTTTTAAAAGAGTACTTGATACAGAAATAATATATGTTAAAATAATATGCTTAAGTGTAAACTTAATGGAATTACTGTTTTCGAAAACCAGACCATCAAAACAACCAAAAATCCCATAGACTGGCATTGTGGGGCTAAGTAAAAAAAATACAAAATAGTAACATGCTAATAATGCTGGAAGAATGTTAACTTCCTTCCCTGCTGAAAAAAATAGCATGCTGGTTGGGTATGTTTTGGTGCTGGGATGCTGGTTTTAGCCGGTTTATGCTGGTCCTTTGCTGATTTATGCTGGTCCTTTGCTGGTTTATGCTGGTTTATGCTGGTCCTTTGCTGGTTTATGCTGGTCATGTTGCTGGTCAAGGACCAGCATAAACCAGCAAAGGACCAGCATAAACCAGCAAAGGACCAGCATAAACCAGCAAAGGACCAACATAAACCAGCATAAACCAGCAAAGGACCAGCATAAACCAGCAAAGGACCAGCAAAGGACCAGCATAAACCAGCAAAGGACCAGCATAAACCAGCAAAGGACCAGCATAAACCAGCAAAGGACCAGCATAAACCAGCTAAAACCAGCATCCCAGCCCCAAAACATACCTAACCAGCATATGCTGTTTTTTTTTCAGCAGGGTTGCTAATCCTATTAAAAACCTACTGCCAACATGCTAGTCATACTAGAAACATGCTAACAACATGTTAAACATGCTAAAAACAAGCATGCTAGCAACATGCTAACAACATATTAATGATGATAAAAACATTGCATGCTAACAACATCCCTGCTGAAAAAAAAAACAAAAAACAAACAGCTAAAACCAGCCTAGGCTGGTTGGCTGATCTTAGCTGGTTTAAGCTGGAAGTTTTTTTTCAGTAGGGATATGCTAGCTAATAATGTTAAAAACATGCTAGCAACATGCTAGTCTTACTAAAAACATGTTAGCAACATGCTAATCATAACAACAACATGATAGCAAGATGATAATCATGCTAGAGAGACGTTAACAATATGCTTACATGGTAATCATTCTAGAAAACATGGTAATCATGCTAGAAACATGTTAAAAACAAAAACGTAAGGATGTTAAAAACATGTTAACTTGTTTGCTAATAATCATAGCAACATGCTAGTCATACTAGAAACATGTTAACAATATTTTAAATTATTCAAAAAAATCATAAGCATGCTAACAACATGCTAACAACATGTTAATCATTCTAAAAACATTACATGCTAATAGCATGCTTGCTAATTATGTTAAAACATTCTAGGAACATGCTAGTCATACTAGAAACATGTCAACAACATGTTAACAATATGTTAATTATGCTAAAGCATGTTAGCAACATGCTAATAATAACAGCAACATGGTAATCATGGTATCATGCTAGAAACATGCTAACAACATGTTAACCATGTTAAAAAACCATATTAGCTAATGCTAATCATGCTAAAGATATCAGCAATATGCTAACAACATGCTAATCATGTTAGAAACATGCTAATTATGTTAACATCATGTTAATCATGATACACGTTAATAAGATGCTAGTCATGTTACAAACATGATTACCATGCTAATCATGTTAAAAATGTGCTAGAAACATGCTAACAACATTATAATCATGCTAGAAACATGGTATTCATGTTAGAAACACGCTAGCAGTATGCTAACAACATGTTAATCATGTAAAATACGTTAAACATGTTAACAACTTACCAATCATGTTAGCATGAACATGATATAAATATGCTAATCGCAATTATAACATGCTTGCAACATGGTAACACACTACTCTTATTAAAACATGCTAAGAACAGACTAATCACGTTAAATACATGCTAGCAGCAAACTAATCGTGTTAAAAATGTGCTAACAACAAATAATGTTAGAAATGGTATTCATGTTAAAAACATGCTAGCAGCATGCTAAGAACATGCTAATCATGTTAGAAACATGCTAGAAATAGTTTAATCATGTTAAATACATGCTAGCAGCATGATAACAACATGCTAATCATGTTAGAAACATGCTAGAAACAGGTTAATCATGTTAAATACATGCTAGCAGCATGCTAACAACATGCTAATCATGTTAGAAACATGCTAGAAACAGGTTAATCATGTTAAATACATGCTAGCAGCATGCTAATAACATGCTAATCATGTTAAAATGTGCTAGAAACATGTTCATCATGTTAAATACATGCTAGCAGCATGTTAACATGCTAATCATGTTAGAAACATGCTAGAAACAGTTTAATCATGTTAAATACATAACAGCAGTATGCTAACAAAATGCTAATCATGTTAGAAACATGTTAGAAACAGTTTAATCATGTTAAATACATGCTAGCAGCATGCTGACAATATGTTAATCATGTTAAAATGTGCTAGAAACATGCTAATCATGCTAATAACATACTATCAACATGATAACAACATGCTTATCATGTTAGAAACATGCTAGAAACAGGTTAATCATGTTAAATACATGCTAGCAGCATGCTAACAACATGCTAGAAACAGGTTAATCATGTTGAATACATGTTAGCAGCATGTTAACAGCATGCTAATCATGCTAAAATGTGCTAGAAACATGTTAATCATGTTAAATACATGCTAGCAGCATGTTAACAACATTTTAATCATCATATTACAATGTGCTAGAAACATGTTAATCATGTTAAATACATGCTAGCAGCATGTTAACAACATGTTGATCATGTTAGAAGCATGTTAACAACTTGATGATCATCATGTAAACATGCTTAATATGTTAATAACATGCTAGCAACATGTTAACAACATGTTAGATGATTAGCAACATGCTAGAATAATAATTATGTTAGAAGCATGCTAACAACAGGCTAACAACATTTTTTACAAGCTATTCATGAAACGTTATAAATATTCTAATCATGCTAATAACATACTATCAACATGATAACAACATGCTAATCATGTTAGAAACATGCTAATTGTGTCAAAAACATGCTAGTACATGTGTTAGATCATGTTTGCAATGTTTAAGTCATGCTATCAACATGCTAGCAACATCTATCTAATCTATCTAAACTTTCGAACTTTAAGCTTTTACAGCAATGGCTAGACTTTCTAAAGCCAACTTCAAAGTTTGTTCACTTTACTCATCGAGTTAAAACAAAAGGATTTAAAACATACCTTTACATTTTTAAGTTTACACTGGGCAATATCGTAATGCATTACTTTTAAAAGTACATTTCTCCAACACTGGTCAAAAGTACACCTATTATTTAAGATTTGAAGTAATTATTGTGTTATTATTGTTTACTGAATATAAAACTAAAACCATAAAAAAAATCCATTGCCATATTGCAAGCTGATAAAAACACACAAGCACACTAGCAACCACATAGCATGTGTTTAATACTGCATTGTGATGTCTTGTCTGATTTAGACTGTACAAAGGCAGTTCTGGCTACTGCAGCACATACAGAGGTGACGTTTGTCGGAGCGTGCTCCGTCGGGATGCCCTGCTGTTTTTCAGCTACTCTCTTCCGAACCCAGAGGACGCACAGGAGTACCTGGCCCAGAGCGCATGGGGAGAGCTGGACGGGGTGAGCTCATTCTGCAGGCCCGCCGCCAGATCACTGCTCTGTCACGCCACCTTCCAGGACTGTAACCCATCTGGACTCGGACCAGCACCCAAACCCGTCTGCAGGTACTGGAAATGTGTGTTTGGAGTACAAGGTCATGGACCGTGCAGAGTATAGTCTGTACCAGGAAATATATAGTAAACAAGAAGAAGCCAAAAAAAAAAAAAAAACATATGTGAGTCATTTTTGTTGCCTGGATCAACTGAAGAGCAAACAGCACTGGTGAGCTGAGAGACATGAAGCTGTTGACAGAACGACAACCGGATGAACTAGTTAGAGATTCTGTGTTTTGATAAACTTTGAGATGATCTTTATATTTTATTCAATGCTTATATGTCACATATGATAACATTGTAAATGTAATCAATTTTCCATTAAAACCTCCAATGAAAAATAAGTAAATAACAACAACAATAATAAAAAAAATAAAATAAAGAAAGAAAGAAAGAAAGAAAGAAATACAGAAATAAAAGCTTTGCCACCACAGGAACAAATTTGCTATCAGTTATTATCTAGAAGTTTCTGCCAAAATAAAGACATTATTATTAATAATAGTAATAATAATAATAATAATAATAATAATAATAATAATAATAATAATAATAATAATAATAAATAACAACATTAATAATTATAAAGGTATTAACATTTAATTTTATTCTCTTTTATTAATGAATTTATTTTATTATTCATTTATTAACTATTTTATTTGCTAATATTATTTGGTGCATTTATATTATATTGTACACATTCATATTTGTATTATATTGTGCCAATTTTTAAATTAACAAAAATAACCAAAAAAGTATAATTATAACGGTAATTTTTATAGTATATATAAATTGTATTATCTTTTATTTATGCATGTATAAAATTAATAATAATAATAATAATAATAATAATAATATTTATTATTATTATTATTATTATTATTATTATTATTATGATCTGCAATTTTTTGAACAATCCAAAATCCAATTTTTTAAACAACGTGTTAAGTTAAAAATAATTTTGAATGAATAAATAAATAAATAAATAAATAAATACATATATAAATAAATACAAAGTTAAAGAAAAAGAAAACTACTTCAAATAAATGCTTTCCATTCAACAAAAAGTAAAAATAAATAAATTTTAAATTTTAAACAAACAAACAAATAAATAAATGAACAACATGTGTTCTTTTTAAATACAATATTATTTTTCTCAGGCACAGAAAAGGCACCACATACAGAAAAAAATATTCCTAGCGCTCAGGAGCAACCTGAGGTTAAGATTCATGCTTGAGCAAACAATGGTGGTCGACCCAGAAACCAGCAAGTTTTCAAATCCTAGCCCTAAGCTGTAACCACTAAACCACCTATGCTATATATATATATATATATATATATATATATATATATATATATATCATACACTGTGCTGTTGTGTTACAGGGAGCACTGTCTCACAGTGAAAGAGCTGTACTGTTATAAGGAGTGGCGTTCTGCTGAGGAAAGATCTCATCGAGGGTTCCCGCATAGCATCACTCTCCCAGACTGCACCTCTCTACCCAGCCAACAAGCTGACCCATCCTCGTGTACAGCGGTTCCTTATGTCGGTAAGCATGACACACTCTTATATAAACATACATTTTCCCTTCAATTGTCACTGAAGTTCATAAAGAATCCGTCCTGTGAAAACAATGGCTGTTAGTGGAAAAAACGCCACGTATGGGTCTTGGCAGGACAATGCTGTGGATTTTTTTTTGTTTGTTTATGTGAAATGCCTTGTGAGGAATGTGAGGACAGCAAACCTGTAGATGGACAAGATTAGGGCGGTTTATAGCATGCGAGGAAAGATCATTTGGGGAGCTGGACAGCTGAGTAAATGTTCCCGTCTAAAAGTTTCCATGCCATGTTTGCAAGCTGTTGTCTTGCTCACGAAGTGGCACAATTTAGTGGGAAACAGCAATGAATGGTAATTATAGACTGTAGGACAGTGAAAATTATGCTGTGTGTATCTTCTAGAAACCAGTATGACAGAAACATAACTAAACTTGATGAGTAAAATGAATAAATCAATGAAAAACACACTGTTTTGTTTTGTGTTACACAGATATCAACAAAGACAAAGTTACAAGTAAGTGAGAATTTTTCTTTAGACTTTTTCATCACAGATGGTGGGGTCTAAAAGCTGATATAAAGATATAAAGAGTATAATAAACAAGTATTATTATTACTGCAATAATTAACAAAGCCATTTGACCATTTACAGTTTATATATATATATATATTTTTTTTTAGCAACATGTTACAATGACAAGGGAAGATTTTACCAAGGAACTCACAACATGACAGCATCTTCCATTCCCTGTCAGCGATGGAACCAGCAGGTAAACATTTGTCTTAAAGTCAGCAAAAAATCTAAATGGACCAATACATTTGAAGTCAAAGGTTTACATACTTATGCAACTATTACAGAAGGTGAATACTCACTGATGCTTCAGAAGAAAAAAAAAATGATGCATTAAAAGCCAGGGGTGAAAACTTTTGAACAGAATGAGAATGTGTACATTTTTTCATACTTTGCCCAAATATCATATTTTCTTTTATTTAGTAATGCTCTTCAGAAGATATTTACATGTTTCCCAGGAGACAAAATAAGTTAAATTTACCCTGATCTTTAAATTGTAAAAGTTTTCACCTCCGGCTCTAATGCATTCTGTTTCCTTCTGAAGCATCAGTGAGTATTTAAACCTTCTGTAATAGTTGCAAATAAGTCTCTCAGTTGTCCTTAGTGTGAAAAGATGGATCTCAAAATCATACAGTCATTGTTGGAAAGTGTTTAAATTCCCAAAAATGCTGAAAAACCAAAGACATACAAGGTACTCATGAACAACTATCACTATAAAAAAACAAACAAACAAAAAAAAAAAAAACACAGCTGTGGATCATTCAAGTAACAACACAGTATTAAGAATCAAGTGTATGTAAACTTCTGAAGGGGGAAACTTTGTAAGTTCAACTATTATTTTCTTTAGTGGACTATATGTAAATGTATTTTATGTGAAATATCTTATTCAGGTCAGTACTAAATAAAAATAACATGCATTTTGTATGATCCCTCTTATTTTGGTAAAATAATTAACATTTAGCAGATTCTGCAAGGTCTATGTAAACTTTTGACTTCAGCTGTAAATGTTCCTGCTCTTATTTTGTGTGATTATTCAATGCGTCTTTTTCTGAAGAATATTTAATTTTATTAGTCATTAACTGAATTGTAACAACTAGTTCGGTCTCCTCTTCACCAAGGATAACGTCGTCTAGGCCACATGGGCAGTCAAAATAATGTCCGCTAGTAGTCCTGTCATAAAGGTTATGGCAATAACAGCAAATAGCAATAGATTTGACAAAGCTATTGGCATATGTTAAGACGCTCTGAAGGAGAGTTTATCCTTTTACCAACTCAAAAATCAAACATGTCATCAAACAATAACCTAACCCAAAACAATTTGAATGCTGGACGTTGGCATATGCTCAGTGACCTTCAAATAATATATTTGAAACAGGAAACAAATGTTTTTAGTGTAAAAACAATGAAGGGTCAAAATACACAAATCCAGAGGTTTCCTTTGAAATGAAGTTTTGTATAGAGAAGATTTTGTCTCTTTTCAAAACAGTGTGGGAAGGTTTAATGCATGCAGTGGGTTTCAAACTGGCAGTGCTGGAAATATCAGGGATAATGGGAATATTGAATTTAGCCGCAGAGTTTTGAGTTTCTTGGTTGACCTCTTTCTTTTTATCCCACTTAGGAGCCCCATCAACATAGACTCTCTGTAGATGTGATTCCTGAGTTGCGAAATGCAGAAAACTACTGTCGTAACCCAGGCGGAGAGAGTGACAGGCCGTGGTGCTACACCACAAACCCTAATGTACGCTGGGAGTACTGTCTGGTGCCCAAATGCGGAGAAAGTATGTAAATATATACCTGACTAATAAATTCTTTTTGACTGAGGAAGCTAATTCTAGATTGTAAGCTAACTCTGAAATATAAAACAAAATCAACTTTTTTTTCCTTCAGTTATGAGTGTGAAGACTGCACCCTCGATTACAAAACCGGTCCAGATTTACCCACCTCCTCCTGTGTCTACAGCCTACTCAATGAGCGTCATCATCTTTATCATTTCTGGCTTCGCTGGGGCAGCCTTCTTTACCATACTAATTCTCATGTGCCACAGACGAAAGAAAATGTGGCAAAAGAGGAAAAGGTGAATAATGGACTGAAAAGTCTCATTTAAGTCAGATAGTCTCTCAGTACAATCACCTGCACTGCTAAAAGGTTGATGGCTCAAACCTCATAAAGGACCATCCATGAGGACTGATGTAAGAACTCTGTAGAGTACAATTCCAACACACCCATCTATAATTATCAAGTGTTCTTGATGATCTTAATTAGCTGGATCCGTTGTGTTGAGCAAGATTTGAGCTGAACTTTGCAGAAAAAATTAGGCACCCTTGATATACCAAGATCAGGGGTAGGCAAGTTCCAACTTGATCAAACTCACTAACCTGTAACTTTCTAGCAATCCTGAAAACCTTGATTAGCTTGTTCAGGTGTGTGTGATTAGGGTTGGAGTTAAACTTTGCAGGAAAGTAGACCATAAGGGCCAGAGTTGAGAACCCCTGGATTAGGATGTGCACTAGCATCAACATCTGTTGTTCGTGCTGAAACAACATTCCTATTAAACAATCAGTCCCAATCCCAAGACACGTGATTTAAATCACTGTAGAACAGGGGTATCCAACCCTGCTCCTTGTGGGATACCATTCTGTAGAGTTTAGCTCTAACCCTAATCAAACACACCTGCAATCAAAATGTTCAGAATGAGTTGAAAAAAAGTGTATTGGAACAGGACTGGAGGGATATGAAATCTGCAGCATGTAGCCCTCCATGAGCAGGTTTGGCTATGGTGGAGGTACACCATCATATTTAGCAGGAGTGGCAAACTCTGGTCCTGGAGAGCCGCAGCCCTGTTCAGCTCTAACTCACCTGCCAGTATCTTTCTAGTAACCCTTCAGACCTTGATTAGCTTGTACAGGTGTGTTTGATTTGACCGACGTTCACCACTCCTGATATAGAGTTTACCTTCAATCCTGCTCCAACACACTTGCCTGTAATGTTAAAGTAATCTCGGACATCTTGGTTAATGAAACTCTGCTGAAGGTGTGATGCATGATGACTGATGTAAGATATGGTAACCTGTAGAGTCCTGAAACAACGTTATTATTTAACAATCAGTTCCAATCCCTAATCTAACCCTAGCAAGACACATAATCTAATTTATTTTAGAACATGGGTATCCAACCCTGCTCCTTATGGGATACCATCCTGCGGAGTTTAGCTCCAACACTAGTCAAATACATCTTAAATCAAGGTGTTCAGGATTAGTTGAAAGTAAAGGTATATTAGAGCAAGACTGGAGCGGAAATCTGCAGGATTATAGCCTTACAAGAGCAAGGTTGGCTAACCTATCTTCTGGAGGTACACTATCTTAAAGAGTTTAGCTCCAATCCTGCTCCAACACAATTGCCTGTAATGTTCAAGTAATCCTGTACATCGTGGTTAGCTAAACTCTGCAGAAAGTGTCATCCATGAGGACTGAAGTAGGACAGAGCTGACAATAGAGTTCAGTTCCAACCCTGCTGCAACACACCCATCTGTAGTTATCAAGTGGTCTTAACTGTCTTATTTAGCTGGTTAACTAGAACTTTGCAGAAAGGTAGATCTTCAGGATCATCCTGAACCAAAATGTACCAAGTGGGGTGTGCATTGGCATCAACATTTGTTGTTGGTTTTGAAACAACATTCCTATTAAACAATCAGTCCCAATCCCTAATCCAGGGGTTTTCAAACCTATCCTGGAGCCTACCCTGCCCTGCACATTTTGCATGTCTCCAATATCTAATACACCTGACGCAAATCATCAGCTCATTAGTTGAATCTGCAAGACCTGAATTGGGTGTGTCTAATAAAGGAGGACATACAAAATATGCAGAGCAGGGGAGGCTCCAGGACAGATTTGAAAACCCCTGCCCTAATCTAACCCTAGCAAGCCACATAATCTAAATCAGTGGTTCTCAATCCTGGTCCTGGGGGACCTCTGCTCTGCACATTTTGCATGTCTCCCTTATTTAACACACTTGATTGAGATCATCAGCTCATTAGGAGAGAGATCCATGAACTGAACTAACGAGCTGATGATCTCAATCAGGTGTGCAAGTTCGGTCTTAGAGAGCCGCTGTCTGGAAGTTTAGTTGCAACTCTAATTAAACACACCTGAACAAGTTAATCAGTGTCTTTAGGATTACTAAGGCTTTAGGCAGGTGTGGTTTTTATTTCAGTGTTGTAGCTAAACTTGACTTGATGTGATTTTCATTGCCTAAATTATTAGCTAAATGCATCTAAACGAAACAGTTATGCTTCTATATTCAGTAGGGTGCTGGAGACGCCGACTCTGACCACCCTCCCCTCAGAGCTCTTGCTGGACAGACTTCATCCCAACCCCATGTACCAACGATTGCCTCTCCTTCTCAACTCTAAGCTCCTCAGTCTCGAATATCCACGCAACAACATTGAATATGTCCGTGATATTGGAGAAGGGGCCTTCGGTAGAGTGTTTCAGGCAAGGTGAGAGCTACCAAATGTTACAAGCAAATGTAACACCAGTGGTGATAATGTCTGTCCTTGTTTGCCACTGTCAGTGTTTATACGGACAGTCCATCACAAGATCTCGTTTGTATGGTTTTGTCAAAGTAAACTTGTATAGTATGTGAATTATTAAGTGAGCTCATTTTTAAGAACAATGACTGAACTCTTAGAAACTCTTTACTGACTCACCAGATAAACCGACAATGAATCAGCATGCAAAGGTTTGACTTATACAGAACAAACAGCCATGTAGTCCTGATATCAGGTATACAGTAGTCTCGCGTTGCCAGTCTGGAATTCATGGCAGCTTTCATTGGCTAAGGCCCACCCATAAGGCCGTTTGACCGACATGTCAAACAACCAATCACAGTTCGTTTCGTTCAGCGTCACGTTTCGGGGCGTGGGAATGTCCCCACAACAACAGACTGGCATACAACAAGTCAGTCACTGAAATAACCAGCATTGAAAGTTAAATAAGAAGAGGGAGAACAAGCAGTAAGTCAGTAATTTGTTCGCGAACATTGCAAAAGTGTATAACAACAATGGCGTCTGCATAA
Source organism: Garra rufa (assembly GCF_049309525.1). Taxonomy (NCBI): domain Eukaryota; kingdom Metazoa; phylum Chordata; class Actinopteri; order Cypriniformes; family Cyprinidae; genus Garra; species Garra rufa. Next base: position 28,842,497 of record NC_133383.1, read on the forward strand.
GCACCTCTTAGCAAAACACAAGAGTAAATCAGTCGGCGCTTTGTTTCCCGGTGGACCGAAAATAAACGCGACACTCGCGTCTACCGGAAATCCGATCAAATTCAACTAATCATATGACGACTTCAACATTCCTGAAGTGTTTCCACTTAAGTGTACCATATGCATCAGACGTTTAGCCAACGTTCCGTGGGCGTGACGTCTGAGGCTGAGACTAGGTATACAGAGGCTCCTGGGAGGTACAGCAATTGGTAAAATGTATATACCATATGGCTGTCTCCTGAAATAGGATCTTGGATAGGTCTGGTAAACATGTGATGTGCTTCAATATGAAACTTCCCTGTAGACCTATCGTGTGAGCAAGCCCTGCTGAAGAGGTTATTTATAGACGCTCATTAGAAAAGTGTTTATTTCTTCAGGAACACACGGGAGCCTTCAGGACAGGAAGTGCAATCTCAATGGCATTCTGAGTTGGTTCTTGAGTTGCTGCCATTGTGGCTCTGTTTCCAAAGTTTGGCATCGCCATTTAAACTATTTTGAAAAGCTTTGAGCTGTTTGACAATTTGTGACAGTATGCAAAGAGTAATCTGGTTTGAGATAGGTGAAGGTGGCCTATTGCTCCTGTCCAGATTCCTCAGTTAAGCAAGTCAGACTACAATGCCTACTACATTACTTCAAATGCATGGCAAATCTACCTAAAAGCTTATAGAATTATTGATGTTCCAGGTTTGTTTTGCTGCAAATTCTTACTAATGCAATCAAGCTGTGGTTACTAGTTCCCACTGTGCCTGTTGTCCTTTAGAGCCCCTGGTCTTTTGCCAATGGAGCCGTTCACCATGGTGGCAGTGAAGATGTTGAAGGAGGAAGCTTCGGCTGATATGCAGAATGACTTTCAAAGAGAAGCTGCACTCATGGCTGAGTTTGATCACCCCAACATTGTCCGTCTCTTGGGTAATGTATCACAATTGTATGCCTTCAAAGGTTTGCACTATATATCTGCTTGAGGACTTTCCTAAAATGAGCCACATCTACTTCCTATTACATGTATGTCCTCTCCCCAAGGGTACCACACAATCGAAAAAGCCTTAAAATAGCTTGACTTATCCATTTCAAAATTGACCCAGTGTGTAACCCTGGATCAGTCCCCTCTGTGGCATTCCGGAACCAGATTCAATGCCTCGACTCAGTGTTAGAATAACAGAGGGATATTTTTGGTTAGGTATCAACTGTTGGAAGTGTAACTAAGCCTGTCGTTTGTGTATCTGTCATACAGGAGTCTGTGCGGTGGGGAAGCCCATGTGTCTCATGTTTGAATACATGGCCTATGGGGACTTGAATGAATTCCTGCGTCGGCGCTCTCCAACCCAGCAGCCCAGCCTAAGTCGGGATACCTTGACGTGCAGCAGTCTCGTGTCAGAACCTGAGCGTTACCCACCCCTCAGCTGCCTGGAGCAACTATCCATTTCCAAGCAGGTGGCAGCAGGAATGGCGTACTTGTCAGAACGCAAGTTTGTGCACCGTGACCTAGCTACCCGCAACTGTTTGGTAGCAGAGAACTTGGTTGTGAAAATTGCAGATTTCGGACTCTCACGCAACATCTATGCTGCTGATTATTACAAAGCCGGTGAAAATGACGCCATCCCGATTCGCTGGATGCCACCCGAATCTATCTTCTACAACCGCTACACCAGTGAGTCAGATGTGTGGGCTTATGGTGTGGTATTATGGGAAATCTTCTCATATGGCATGCAGCCCTACTACGGCATGGCCCATGAGGAGGTCATCTACTATGTAAGGGATGGAAATGTGCTTGCCTGTCCAGAAAACTGCCCACAGGAGCTATATAACCTGATGCGTTTGTGTTGGAGCACTCATCCCACTGACCGGCCTAGTTTCGCCAGTATTCACCGCATCCTGGAAAGAATGCATGACCAGATGCTCAAACCTGGGCTTTCTTGAGGATGCAACTCAAAACATCTAAACGCTTCAACCTTTAAGGAACTCCTTAGAATCCCAAAGAACCCTGAGGGATCTTGATGAAGGATAAAACATTTTAAGGTATCCACAAGAGTCCTAACGAACCTTGAAGTGCCCACAAATACTCAAGAACCCAGAGGAACATTGAGAAATGTGAAAGAAGCCTAAAATGATTGAAAAGGCTCAAACACCTTCAAGAATACTGATCCCTCAAACTCTTTTAAGGTGACTGCTTGTGTCTTGGGATCTCAGTTGTCCTTTTTCAATGAAGCGGATGTATAGCAGACATCAGATGAGCGCTAGACAAGGTTTGAGGTGATTCTTAATAACAGGATCACTAGTAATGAAGGTTAACATCTAGCAATATGGTGGATGTGCTGCAGTCACTGCAAAAATGTAGACTGAAATCTCTGCAAGCAGAGATATACAATATGAATGCTTGGAATTTTTACTTTTCATCACTTTAGGATTTATTTTGAGTTCAATTTAGCGAGTACTATACATCTGTTACTAATGTTCTTAGAAAAAGTTAATTCAAGAAGATGCTATAGTGCTTTAAGCTGAATAACGTTGTTATTGTTTAATTAAATTGGCTTGAGAAGCTGCATCTTTGACTGTATCTCCTCCTAGAGCTTTAATCTCCATACTTAGCCCAGATCTACAGATTGATCTATCTATCTGTTTTTCTAATAGACTCTATTGCCTTCAACACATTTAAACTTTAATCTTCCCTGCTGAAAAATAAAAAAAAAAACTGCTAAAACCAGCCTAGGCTGGTTGGCTGGTCACAGCTGGTCAGCAGGCTGGTTTTAGAGGGGTTTTGGCCACTTTCCCAGCCTAGCCAGGCTGAACAGGCTGGTCTTAGCTGGTCAGGCTGGGAGACCACCAGCTTAAACCAGCCAGCCAGCCTACGCTGGTTTTAACTGTTTGTTTGTTTTTTCAGCAGGGTTTAAAACTACTTAAAACTGAAAACTTTCAAACTTCAAGCTTTTAAAATGTCTGACTTTCTTAAGCCAACTTAAAGTTTGAACTTTACTCATCTAATATTTAAGGAGAATAGCTTATTCCAAAGTGGCACATCATCACTTTATCATTTTATGTTGTAGCTGAATAGTTTTGTTAATTTCTCATTAATTGTTATTCCAAGATAAGTTGTTCCTTTGTGTGCTCCCAGTTATATTGGTAAGTAGAAGTGAGTGAAACAATGTATCAGAAAATATTATAGAGAAGTATATGTAAAATATTTGTAACAATTTCTTAAGATCATGTCTCACAATTCATTAAGATTTAATTGGTATTGATTAAATGCGTATTATCACAAATTGAGACAGAGATCTGCTTAAAAAAGTAAACTTTCAATCATTTATCTGTTTGATGGTCCCATATACACTACCAGTCAAAACTTTTCAATAACAACAAGCAATAACACCTATGAAAACGAAGTATGGGAATTATGTAGTGACCAAAATGTTAAATATATTAGTAGCTATCCTTTTTTCTACATTACACTGAACTCTCTATACATCCTGGTGCATTCTGGGATGTTATATAAACACTATTACTGCTGTGCCAATGCGTGCTGAACACTTCACATCTGGTATAAGTATCTTTCATTTTCGGTTAAATTTAGTTCAGCATGTCCAAACTTCTGACAGATATTTGATTAAAATCTCAGAACAAAATGCTTTGGGAATTTGTTATTATACACAAATAGCATGACTTTTTTTTTTTTTTTTTTTTTTTTTTTTTAGTGTTATTATTATGTCATTATTGTGTTATTACACAATTTTAACCAGCTCTGTTAATATAGTGGTTCCATTAACTATATAAATAGATGTTGGACATGACTTGCTTGAAATAAAACTATTTGTTAAATTTCTTGTTGTTGTTGTTGTTGTTGTTGTTGTCTTCAAAACACGTTTGCAAATAAATACAGCAATTCACAATTCAAGAAGTAACATTCACACTACATAAATGACTATCAACATTAAATATGATTCATTCTGATAATGTAATGAGGTTATTTAGGGCACTTGTTTTTTTTATTTAAAATTGTGGTTTGCCTCGGGTAGCAGGCAGAGGGCAGTATTACATCACAGGAACTAAAATGACTTCATGGAGCATAATTTATGACACTACCTTTCTCTGCATTTGTGCCAATTTTTTTTTTTTTTTTTTTTTTTTTTTGCTGTAAGCATTCAAAACAGGAACTCGCTGAGACGGTATTAAATCACGCTGGCATTTAATGAAGAAGGATGGCGAAGGATTTACTTTCAACGTGTGTGGGACACTTTCTGTACTCCAGCTTTTAATCATCTCAGAATGTCGGGTCACATCTGATAATCCTAGAAATACATTGCTTTTGCCATGAGTTTTTAACTGTTGTAGAAACCTCAAGGAGTGAGCGAGGCAAAACCACAGACGTCCCAATAATGGTAGGCCAGGAAAAACAAGTGACGAATGGATTTGTGAGCCGTGGCTCCTGCCAGCACGTTTGGAGAGGCCACAACACAACCAATCAGTGATTTCTATTCAAAACGTACACTCTCTCTGACCCTTGTGATGTAACTTGGAAAAAAAAAAAAAAAAAAAACATTACATTCCTGATCACCCCACAAGACACTTAAAGAAAAAAGCTAATTATTTCGTACTATAACACAAAAAACTACTATTGAAATTGGATAGGATATTGGATTTCATAAGGGAGAAACAGAACAAATTTCATTATTCTGTTCATTCATTTAAAATGAAATGAAATAAAATAATGAAAAAAAGCATGGCAAACAAACCAAATCCTACAAGATTTGTTGTAAGCATGTTGTTACCATGATGCTAACACGATTAGGGCTACTATTAGTGCCTAGTGCCAAGTTTTGTTATGGCAAGCACCACTCACATTTTCTTCAGAAAAAAGTGCAGAAAATGTACATATATATTTATTTTTATTTATTTATTTTAACTTTTTAATACACAGTGCCCTGTTGGGGCAACTTAATGGCTGCACTTTGTTCTGCACTATGTTCCACCACTTTAAGACAAATGGATTTGTTGTCTGTTGTGTTTTCTTATTCAAGTGAATATAAGCTAGATGCAGCTTTTTTGGGTTCGAAGCGACTTTTATACATAATAAATATGTTTATGAATAAAGATCAATCTTCCCTGCTGAACAAAAACTGATTGGCTGGTTTAAGCTGGTAAACCAGTCTGGTTTTAGCTTGTCATAGCTGGTCAGCAGACTGGTTTTAGATGGGTTTTGGCCACTTCCTTAGCTGGTCTAGCTGGAACACCAGCTAAAACCAGCCTGACCAGCCTAGCTAAGCTGGGAGACCAGCTAAATCCAGCTACTTCCATCTTAAACCAGCTAAGACCAGCCAAACATCTTAGGCTGGTTTTATCTGATAATCCACCTTGGTCTTAGCTGGTCATAGCTGCTAAGCATGCTGGTTTTAGAGGGGGTTAGGCCACTTTCTAAGCTGGTCAGTCTGGTCCTAGCTGGTCAGGCTGGGAGACCAGCTGGAACAACTAGCTAAAACCAGCCTACCCAGGCTGGGAGACCAGCTAAAACTAGCTACTTCCAGTTTAAACCAGCTAAAACCAGCCTGACCAGCCTAGCCAGCCTGAAAGACCAGCTAAAACTAACAATTTGTAGCTTAAATCAGCTAAAACCAGCCTGACCCGCCTAGCCAGGCTGGAAGACCAGTTAAAACCAGCTACTTCCATCTTAAACCAGCTAAGACCAGCCAACCAGCTTAGGCTGGTTTTAGCTGATAATCCACCTTGGTCTTAGCTGGTCGTAGCTGGTGAGCAGGCTGGTTTAGAGGGGTTTAGGCCACTTTCTAAGCTGGTCAGTCTGGTCTTAGCTGGTCAGGCTGGGAGACCAGCTGGAACAACTAGCTAAAACCAGCCTGACTAGCCTACCCAGGCTGGGAGACAGCTAAAACCTAAATACCAGCTAAAACCAGCCTAAATGGGTTTGCTGGTTTTAGCTGGTATTCCAGCCTGGTCTTAGCTGGTCAGCAGGCTGGTTTTAGATGGGTTTTGGCCACTTCCTTAGCTGGTCTAGTTGGGAGACCAGCTGGAACAACTAGCTAAAACCAGCCTGACCAGCAAAAGCCAGCTACTTCCAGCTTACTCCAGCTAAAACCAGCAACCCCGTTTAGGCTGGTTTTAGCTGGTATTCCAGCCTGGTCTTAGCTGGTCATCAGGCTGGTTTTAGATGGGTTTTGGCCACTTCCTTAGCTGGTCTAGCTGGGAGACCAGCTGGAACAACCATCTAAAACCAGCCTGACCAGCCCAGCCAGGTTGAAAGACCAGCTAAAACCAACTACTTCCATCTTAAACCAGCTAAGACCAGCCAACCAGCTTAGCTTTTATTTTTTTATTTTTATTTTTTCAGCAGGGTGTTGAAATCAGTTATTTAGAGTTTGATGCCAAATATTCTCCTCCTATTCAAATTTAACATTGAAGGGGTGCATGCAACATATTTGCCCACCGGCAACTATAGTTGCTGCACATTCAAATACAATTTCCAAGGAGAAAAAAAAAAAAAAAACCTGGGGAAAATAAATAAATGTTCACATAGGACACTATTAACACAACTATATGCATGAAACCATTCAGGATAAATTGGGCAGAATGGATTAATGGGAAAGTGGCAAAGTTTGAGTGCATATCGAGATATTTTTGAGTTTATATTTAGTTATTTTTGAAATGTTGAGACATTGGGATCTTATAAACTCTGGTGGTGACATGTGAGCTTACTAGGGTCATTTTCTCAGGAGAAAGCAGGAAACCACAATGACCTGTGAGTCTCCTTTTGATCGTCATCTAATCTCACTGCTTTCTAGGAATTATAGCTGAGATACTGATGAGATCCTGTTTGTTTGTTTTTTTCTAAAGTTGTATTCTTCTTAGTTTGTGTCTAAACCATCACAAGCCAGGTTTTGGTCTATCTTGGGGTCTGACACAGGTTCTTTGAGTGAGAGGGTGGAGTATTTTAAACCTGGGAAGTGAACAGTAGGTTGACTGTTCCCATTTTGGTTGGTTTATTTTGGACTATAGAGCACAACTCAGTATAGCCATGGTCTCCTACATTCAAAATAGTAGTGCTTGGATACCTACCTGCATTTTGTAGTAAAAGCCTATTGATTTACTTAATGGACACCACATTATGCATGCATAAGCTCTTGTCCAAGTTTAAAACGAGGCATTAATATTTGTAAGGTTAGTTTAGGAAGTGAACGGACTAGCTACAGCCTCTGCTTTATATTTGTATCTCTTGCAGGATTGTAGTGTCATTAATATTATAAAGAATGTGAAAAATGACCCCAGTAAGCTCACATGTCTCCACTAGAATTTTATTTAATCCAACTGTCTTAAAATTTCAAAAATAACAAAATATGAACTCCAAGTTAATATACACTCAAACTTTGCCCATTAAACTCTTCCCAGACTAAATTATCTTACCTTTTACACATTCATTCATTCATTCATTCATTCATTCATTCATTCATTCATTCATTCATTTTCTTTTTTTTTATTATATTTTATTTCGTTTTATTTTATTATTATTATTTTTTTAAATTTTAGTTCTATTTCTGTGTTAACCGTTTTTACATTATTGGCCATTTTAATTTGTAAAAAAAATAAAATAAATAAAGTTGATTGCTAAATGAAACACTTTTAAACTATACCGTTTTACTATTTGAGTAGCTTAACATTAGCATAATTTTACCACTACATAAATAAACAGTATAAAATAGGACAGCATATAGACAAAATAAAAATATCAAAACAAAAAATCGTTGGGATTGAAACTTTAATATTTTATTTTATTGACTGAACAGAACAATTAAATTTGCTTTAGTACCCGTTTTAAAAAAGTACACCTATACTTAAAAAAATTAGGGAAATAATATAGTTTAAAAGAGTATAATTAAGTGCAAACTGAATTGAATTTCATTTTAATTTGAATTTTTACAGCTTTACATATCATTAACATAATTTAACACTAGATAAATAAGCAGTAAAAAGGGCAATATACTGTATATATTATATAATCTTTCGGAGTGTAACTATTTTATTTTATATTTGCTGTATTACACATGTGAAAAGTACACTTTAGCATAATTTTAGTATTTAAAAAAAAAAGTGAAATTCCCTTTAAAAAAAATAGGGAAAGGATATACTTTAAAAGAGTATACTTTAGTGTTAAGTTCATTTTAATTTAAATTTATTGGAAATGTGGTACAAAAGATGACTTAAAATGTACTCAAACACTATAAAAATTATATCTGTAAATTATGGCAAATTATGGTAAATTATTATTTTTAATGATCTAAAAGTCAGTTCATTTTTTTAAGTCAGTTTAACATAGTTTGATTTGAAATAACTTGTACAAACAAATTTATTATATAACGACTTAAATTTTTAAGTTAAAATAGGATATTTTATAAATATTTGAATACACTAAAACTGCACATTCAGTACAATCAAGCTTGCTTCTTTATTCCCCCAATTATAAATCAGAAAATACTATAAATAAAATGTACACTGTAAAAAGTTTTCACCAGTTTCAACTTAAAAACTAAAGTTTAGCAGCTGCCTTACAATTTTAAGTTAAATCAACTTAAGTCATTTCAACTCACAAGTTAAATGAACTAATTTTATTGTAATGAGTTAAAATGACTTGTAGTTTTAAGTTGATTTAACTTAAAATTTTAAGGCAGCTGCTAAACTTAAGTTTTTAAGTTGAATCTGGTGAAAACTTTTGATATGTAACTACCATATACGTTTCAAAACCTTCAGTCACCACCCAGAGCACCAACCACCGTCCCACCCTCCTTTTGTCAAACCCCCGACAACATTGCGTCCATTCCATTGCTGAACAACAACACAAAAACTAGTCGAGAAAACGCTGTTCAGTCGATGGTCAGGAAACTAAATCATTGCACAGGCTTCCGAACAACGTTAATATAAGAGACCAGTGGCACGTCAGCTTCAGCCTCTTTTACACAGCGATTCCGGAAAATACACGGAAATATAATATAAATAATGTGTCCCATGATTTGTTCCGGAATTGTTTGATTTGATTCATTCACAAAGTAATTTTCCGGAATCTGTGCGTGCTTTATACACAACCCGTAAAGATCCCGTAAAGACATGTAATGCGACGCGGAAAGTGCCGAACGATAGTCAATTTTTTACATATTTTTTCATTGTGAAAAGTCGCACGATAATGTGCATCATCACTTCAACACAGCCTTTATGGCATTGGTTCTGGTTTTTGTTCACACAGCGCTCATTCCGGGACTGATCCCAGCAACGTTACTAAATTCCCAACTCGGGATCATTCCCGGAACTTTCGGGCAATTTTCCAGAATCAACGCACAGTGTGAAAGAGGCTTTACTAAAGCAATAGTTCCAAAGCTTATTGCAATCGTAGCTTACAAAAAACATTAATTACATTCTGAAACATCCCGTTGAGTATCACAAGCCACAGCAGGCTACATGACAGTAGTTATCTGTGGTTGGCCTGGGCGTGCGTCACTCAGAAAACAACAGGCCAATCAGAAGAGAGGCTCATTAATATTAATTAGATGGACCAAAATCAACCTGTTCTTGACAGAGCTCCTAAAAGAGGAGCTGTAAAAATATACTGAGATGGTTTTTTGCACTTATACCGCAAATATATATTCTTAAGGACACCAACAGCTAAAATAAAACTCCAAAAAGGTGTACAATATGGGACCTTTAAGGGATCTAAAATATGGTCATGCAGAATAAGACGTTAAAAGTACTTATAAACAGCCAATATGTGAGTCAACTGAAACTAGTAAGCAACTAATAGTGAATAGTGTTCCCCTAATCTAAAGTGCTCCAAACATTTTAACTAGTCGTTTTAGACAATCGGATCCCAACGTACTCTACATTCAAACACTGTTCTTCTTCACAGCTTCATGATAGCTGTCTGAGAAACTCCATGTCTACTATCACACATGACTAAAGAGTAACGCAAACACAGAGGAATGCCGACCCCAGCTGCTCTGGTTTATAGACTTGGCCATGTTCGCTCAAAAACTGAAGTCCAATTGTCCCGTGGAATCTCTTTGGCCGTATGTTTCACATACCAGGCATTTTCACGATTGTTTTACAGATATAACACACGTCCTTTATATCGTCCAAAAATGAGGCCAGAGGGTCTGTTGTTTTTTTGTTATAGTTCTTGTAGATTCATGACATCAGCATTGACGGAGTAATATCCCCGTCACTCATCATCCTGCTCTGAACACGAGGATTTCCTACCGCTTTCAGGAAATGTGGAAAACTCCATTTTGTTGTAATTCTGGAAAATATCTGTCCACTGTAAGCCGTGACATTATGGGGTAATTGACACATTTTTCCTTCGCAAACGAACAAGCAAACATGTCAGCATGTGTGTTCTAGTAAGTCCAGCTTTTAAATGCAAGACACTTTAAGGCATACTGTATGTAAATAATGCACCAGATGAGGATTTGTCTCATATACAGATTTATTTTGAAGAAGGTTCACTAATTGAATGACATTGTTACGTGAATGTTACCATACAGGATTTCAGAGCTCAGACTTCATAAGGGAACAAGTATCTAAAATGAACAGGAAACTGTCGTTTTTCAACCTAGAATGAACCTGTGGCCCATGACCTATGGAGCACAGCTGTCTTTTCTGGACGGGCGTTATTTGGAGCACTGGACTGCTTCAAACTTGCTTTCGCAACAGAGCAAGACTTGCAACAACACTGGAACATTTGCAGCTCGGGTAATGCGGAAATAAAGAGGTTTTATAGGTTGTTTTCCTGGTAAGACAAAAAACACAAACAGCTCTTAAGAAACTCACACGTCCACACTGAAATCGATGCATGTTTTCAGCGTAAAATGCATGACAATGTTAGTATGTTTTTGTAAGACTACTGATAATACTGATATGTTTTAGAAATATAGCATCTCAGCCAAAACTCCCATTCGTCAAAGTGTGCAAATCTTCAAATTTCAGCCGTATTAACGTGGATTCATTCTCATGACACACAATGCTATTTCAAACATGAATAAACATTAAAGCAATACTGTCAAAATGGCATAGGGTACAAAATAATTATTTTCCATCCGGAGGTTATTTCCTGAGAAACGTTCCCTCTTATGAACAATACGCCATATAAAATGGTTAATTTCACAGACGTTAGCATTGTAGTTTGTTAAACATTACAGTCAAGTTGAACTTTCCTACAGTGACCCAACAAGTTTTCAAACACTTACAAGTCACATTTACTATACATTTTATTGAATAATTTTTTTCTGTGATTTTTTTTTTTTGTTAATTTTTTTTTTTTTTAGATAATGTAAAATGTTGTTGTGAGGATTTTTCGTACTGTTGTGTGTTTAGCCTTTTGTCCAAAGACAATTTTCTACCCCATTGGGGATAGACAATAAAGCTTTTGAAATTTGAAATTTGAAATTTGAAATTTTGAAATTTTGAAATTTTAGATTTGAATTTTGAAATTTGAAATTTTGAAATTTTGACATTTGATATTTTGAAATTTGAAATTTAATCAATTGTTAAAGTAATTTTAAAGGGAAGTTAGTTCTTAAACTCACAAAGGAGGAGTATTCACTGGAAAATTTAATAGAAAGTGTCATATTAATGTAACTTAAAAGTCCAAACACTTTTATTGGGTCACTGTATGTAGTGCTAACTTTGTATACTAAAACACTTGTCCTTCCATGTTTGGCAAAAAAAATGTTATTTTGTATGATTGAATTAGATTTTAAAGAAGAAGTTTAGAACAAAAAAATATTTTAAAAATAGCTATACCTTGGTTCAAATGTTTAACTTTAAACAATAAACATTCCCTTTTTTGACTAACATATGAATATATACACATATTATATACATACGTACATTAGGTGGTATATGAAGTTAAGACGTTTTCGATAATTTAATTTCCACCATGTTGAAGCATAAGAAATTTTAAAATTAATTCCAACATGATCACATTTGGTTTTCATTAAGGCCGTGACACAAAGTATGTTGCATCACTTCAATGATTCAGTTCTGTGGCCACAAATGGGACATTCATAAAAATAATCTTCATTTGTACGATTATTTTATTTTAGAAAAGTGTACAGAATACCTTTAAAACTGAATATAATTCATAAAAAGATTAAGTCTAAAAAATAAAGTACTTAAGGCACAAATGCTGATCCCTGTTGAAAATTATTGGGAATGCTATAATAAATTTTTGTGTCTATTTCAAGTTACCGAGGTATAAGTTTACCCAGCTTCACATTAATATTCCATGGTCCTTGTCATGTCAAATTCAAGCATTCATCTACTTTCTAAACCTCTTGGACCCATAAACGATTCATTTGGAATCATATGTCTGAAAGACATAAGTTAGCAATCAAAACATTGGGGGAAAAAATATTTTTTAAATGTTTTTGAAAGGCGTCTCTTATATAGGCTACTAAAAATATATATAAAAAAAAACTAGATATAGTTTTTTTTTTTTTTTTACAGTTTATGCTCACTAAGGCTGCATTTATAGGATCAAAATAACAGTAATATTATGAAATATTATTATAATTTAAAATAACTGTTTTCTATGTGAATATATATTAAAATGCAATTTATTCCTAGGCTGGTAAAGCTGAATTTTCAGCATCATTACTCCAGTCTTCAATGTCACATGATCCTTCAGAAATCATTCTAATATGCTATTTTGACACTCTATTATTGTTGATTATTTTTGGTGCTATTTTTGTGGAAATAATTATTTATTTATTTAAAATGTTTAAGTATTCTTTGATGAAGAGAAAGTTCAAAATAACAACATTTATTTGAAATAGAAATAATTGTATTGGTATAAATGTCTTTTGACTTATCTTCAATTTAAAACCTTCTTGCTGAGTTGCACAATATTACAGCTTTTACTGTATTTTTGAAAAAATGTAGCTTTGGTGAGCATAAGAGATTTCTTAAAACAAAACATAAAAAAATCTTAATTATTCCAAACGTTTGACTGATAGTGTATTTTTTGCTTTTATGTTTGGTGGCTTTATATCATAGGGATTAACTTGCAGTGCAAAATAAATGTTAAAAAAATTAGCAAACAATCAAGTACTTCGCACAGGTCACCAAAATAATTTCCCAGTGGTCCCTTATGTGCACTCTTACTTTCTAGTGCAAACTGACGGACAAATTCACTGGACACTTCACTACGTCCTTCACTTCGACACCCGCTGTACAACACAAAAAAATCACAGAACTCCTTGATTTACAACAATCTGGCCAAAAAATTACAACTAGCCAACTTTTCCATACTTTTTCGGGAACAAAACAGATTTGTGTTAAACTGGCTACTTACATCCTCTTGGATTAGCCTTTAAATAGTTCAATATCATGTCAAAACATTACAAAAGACAGAAAAGCACAAAGAACTTCATAACCACAAGTCTTTTGCTGATGAAATGCCTTTTTCACAGTCTCTTCTCGCTTTTGCTAAGTAGATCCTGGCCCGCGTTGAACCTCAGACCACCGAATGGTCGTTATGGTGCGCGCCGCTCAGGACCGTGTGGTTGATGGAGGACGCGGAGCGGTCTGAACCCTCTGCTGTACCGTTCACATTCTCCTGCCGCTGACAGCACAGGATCTGTTTGAATGTGACGCTCATCTCCTTGTCCCGGTAGGAGTATATAATAGGGTTCATGGCAGAGTTAAATTCCGCTAAAAGTAGGAAGAATTTCTCATAGGTCAGGACATTGCAGTTGGAGCAGACCACATCCAGCAGGAGAAGCACCAAACCAGGCGTCCAGCACACAATGAAAGCACCTGAAAAACAAGACATGACTCGTGAGTATTTGATGAAAGTGTGAAGTATTTTTTTTGTACTAAAAGGGTCATATGATGCGGTTTCTTGTTTTTCTTTGTCTTTGGAGTGATACAAACTGTAAAGATCTGTAAGATCTGTAAAGTTTCAAAGCTTATAGTCACAAAACCAAAGAGATATTGATTATAAAAGTTAAGACTTAGCCACAACTCCCTAAAATGGCTCGTTTAAACACGCCCCCACTTGTCCACAAAACGGAGTGAGTAGATTTGCATAACACCACCCATATGTACAGTACAGACCAAAAGTTTGGACACACCTTCTCATTCAGGTGTGTCCAAACTTTTGGTCTGTACTGTAGATATGAATTCAACTGAAAAAAAAAAAACTTGTGAAAAAATATCTTTCAGGTGGTCAAATAGCAAATAGCAAATAGTGGAGCTCTGCAGCCACCTACTGGTAAAAGTTATTATTTTACTTTAAAAATTGGATTTTCCAAAAGATGGACAAAAATCTTACACTAAACCATGTGAAATTATCCATGTTATCCCCATGAATTAAAGTTAGAAATGTGGGTCTTTTATAAAGTGAATTTTACATAAAAAAGCAGTTTTTGTATAAAAACTAGGGCCGGGACTCGATTAAAAAATTTAATCTAATTAATTAGAGGCTTTGTAATTAATTAATCGAAATTAATCGCATTTTAATGGCATATAAATATTTGACCTGAGAACAGTGAGAAGTAAGATTTTTACATGGATTTTTAGTATACCATTGAATAATGACTGAATACATAAGCTTAAGCAACAAAATATTGTTTATTTTTGTTCAACCAAGTCCAACAGACCAGTGCAATATTGCCATTAAGTGTAGCAATAGGCTCGATGTGCTACAGTGATATGCGAATTCCTTGTTGCATAGCTTGCACACAACCATGCTCTTATCGACGCTTCCATCCATTCATTTTTTATAACAAAATTTCCCATCCACAGGGCCAACCAAAGCGGTCTCATCAGCTTTTTTGTCCATGTTCACTGTGGTTTGTTTTGCTGCGTCCCAATTCGCCTACTTATACTATGCCCTATAAGTATGTACTCTTTTTGTGAAGAAAAGTACATACTTTTGAGAATGTAGCAGAATAGTAGGCAGGCTTTGGGACGTACTACTTCGTCATAACTGCTTCTTTAACGGACGCTCTGTTGCGTAGTTACCTGAATCCTGTCACTGTTTAAACTGCCCTGTCAATCATCACAGTTAACATTATCTACATTTAGTTTAATTTAATTTCCTACCGTATTAGAGAGAAATTAAGAGGCACGTTCTTTAACGAGTCTTTCATGCCGAGAACTCTGCTCTTGTGTTTGCTTAATTATGCATTTAAACGTTAATGACCAAACCTATCATTATAAATGTTGCTGCACATGGAATATAACGCGGATAACATTTAAAAAAATATTTTTTTATCAGGTTACACACTGATTATTTATCACTTAAACCCCTTTCTCTACCTGTCCGTTGGTCGCGCATATCCTCCATGTTTGTAGTTTAACACTTTTTATGCGTATTTGTAGTTCTAATCGAATCCTCGTTCACGGCGCAGTGTGTTGCGGGCAATATTAGCCGTTAAGAGTGTGCATTGATCGTTAAGTAGTAGACCATCCGGGAATCTTTGGAATACTTTTTAAACATGCTACGATTTGGGACATACAATACTATTTAGGACAGACGCAGCTTGTCTGAACACTAGTTGGTGCTCCAGTATAATCGGTCCGCCGAATCTCATCCAGTGAGAAACGTTCCGCGGTGCAAAACTAAGTGCGATTAAAATGCGTTAAAAAATTTTAACGCATTATTTTTGTGTAATTAATTAATCTAAATTAACACGTTAAAGTCCCGGCCCTAATAAAAACCCATTTAAAAAATATTTATTTATTAATTTATATGTATTTTAAAAAATATCACTAACCCACTGAAAACTGCACAAATGTAGAGTAAAAACTTTAATAAACAGAAAAATATACAGTACAGACCAAAAGTTTGGACACAAATGAATGAGAAGGTGTGTCCAAACTTTTGGTCTGTACTGTATATGGAAATAAAGAAGGCGTAACTTTTACCAGCTGTAGTAATGTTGCAGTCGCCATGTTGGAGACGCAGTGTGTTTCATTGTGAAAACAAAAGCGAAAGTACTTTGTTTTGGCCTTCCAAATGAGGACACAACTAGAAATCAGTGGTTAAGTTATATTTACAACACTGTTCTGGAAAAGTACAACACAAATATTTGAGTGGGTGATGCGCATTTCATGGAGGAACCTGGGAGAGCAGCTTACAATGCCAGCTGTACACAAAGGGTTAAGGCTATAAACTGGAGCAATTCCAATGTTGCAAGGACAGTCTGGCACGTCTGACTCACAGCCTGTAAGTACGTTTTCATATTAAAGAATTAGAGTAGTGCTTGTTGTTTCTCGTTCTACATTCGCAAATGCAGACATGGTGTTATGTTTACACGGTGCGGCATGGCACAATGCATAAAAAGACAGTATGAGTCATTATAATCAGTAGCTATGTCCCCACTGGATGCAACAATTTCTTGTTTATAATGGGTTTTATTGTTTCTGTGTCGTTGCGCAGAGAAACGACATCACAACATGGTAAGGGCTGTAACATTTCTTTCATATGCTTGAGGTATTCGGCCAATCACAATGCACCGGATAGCTGGCCAATCAGAGAACACCTCAGTTTCCATCAACGATGAGTTTTGTAAAAATCGAAGCGTTTCAGAAAGGCGGGGCAACAATAATGTACAGTATGTGGAAAATAATATGTTGTTTGAATCTCAAACTGCATAAACACATTGCATTACAACAAATACACAAAATAATGCTCTTTTTAGCAACATCATATGACCCCTTTAAAAGTATCACAGTCAAGCTCATCAAATTTAAAATGTGAATTCCTCACAACAGCCAACTATCCTCTTTAGTTCTGGAGTGTTTGCCATATATTATGTATATAAAATGGGTTAGTTCACCCAAGAAGGATTTTCTTCTTTCAGACGAATACAATCTGAGTTCTGTTTAAAAAAGTCCTGGCTCTATAATATGAGTGAATGGCTGTTGAGATTTTGAAGTCCAATAAAGTGCATTCTTCCATCATAAAAAAGTGTGCAAAAAACAAAAATTTGTGGGACCTGAAAGATTTTTCTGAAGAACAGCAAGCAGTTTATCAGTTCAGGACAAACAAGGGATTCATGAACATTTATCACTAAACAAACAAACAAACAAACAAAAAAAAAAAAAAAAAAAAAAAAAAGACATTTTTATATATTTTTATAAATTCAACTTTTATTTTCTCTCGTGGACTATATGTAAATGTCTCTTATGTGAAATATCTTATTCAGGTCAGTATGAAACAAAAATAACATGCATTTTGTACAATCCCTCTTATTTTGGTAAAATCATTAACATTTTGCAGATTCTGCAAGGTGTATGTAAACTTTTGACTTTAACTGTAAATAGCCAACATTAAGCATGATGTTAAGTTCACTTAAAAAAAAAAAAAAAAAAAAAAAGTGTGCTTAGTATAAAAACTATGAAACTAGTAGTTTACTTAAAGCATACTTAAATAAACTAAAAAATGGAATAGAGGTATATAACTAGTTCACTTGTGTAAACTATTTGTGTACTCAAAGTTTACTACTTGTAGAGTACAATACTGTTACAGGTATACTTTTATTTAAAAAAGTATAGGAAATATAGAAAGTATAGACTTCCCAAAAAGTATAGAAACAGTACACTTAAAAGTATACTACGAGTACAACGTACGCCTAAACAAGTTTATTAAATACTTAAAAAATACTTCATTTTTGTAAGGGATGTGGTATTACAAATGTTGTTTAAAATTATTTCATTCAATATTTGAAAATTTTAAGAATTAATTTAAAACTGTACAATTGTATAAACAGTTATAAGTCAAGTCTCCTCAACAGTAGTCTCGCATAGCCATACCTTCAGACTGACGGCTGAAGGTCTGGTATTCATGGCAGCTTTGATTGGCCAAGGCCCGCCCATAAGGCCGTTTGACAGACATGTCAAACAACCAATCACAGTTCGTTTCGTTCAGCGTCACGTTTCGGGGCGTAGAAATGCCCCCACAACAACAGACTGGCATGCAACAAGTCAGACATTGATATAACCAGCATTGAAAGTTAACAAAGAAGAGGGAGAACAAGCAGTAAGTCAGTTATTTGTTCGCGAACGTCGCAAATGTGTTTAACAACAACAGCGTCTGCATAAGCAGCTTTCAGCAAAACGCGAGTAAATCAGTCTGCGATTTGTTTCCCGGCGGACCGAAAATAAACGCGACACTCGCGTGTTCCGGAAATCCGATCAAATTCAACTAATCAGATCACGACTTCGACATTCCTGAAGTGTTTCCAGTTAAGTGAACCATATGCATCAGACGTTTAGCCAACGTTCCGTGGGCGTGACGTCTGAGGCTGAGACTACCTCAACAGTAAAATTGACTTTTTAAAATTAAAAATAAAACACAAAAGTTCATTGGACTATAAAAAATACAATTTTAGTCTTTCCACTTCAAAAGTTCACTTTTAATTCAATGTGTTACTTAGTGTTTCTTTTTTAGAGTATGTGGTTCATGTAAAGACAGCATTTTATGGTCTTGAGGGATGCTTCCTTAGTATTTTTTTTCTATAGACAGCACAAGTTTTGAAAGAACCTGGATCTCATAGGGCAGCGGATATCTGGCTTTTCCATTACTAAGAGCAGGGCAGGGTTGCATCCCATTGATTAAAACAATCCTTATAGTATATTTCCTTTGTGCCAAACGTCTTCTTTTCTTATGAATCTAACCCGACGTGACTTCGACAAACCAAAAATGTTTACTGAAAAGGAACATTTTGGCTACGGTTGCTATTTTGCAAGACATAAATACATTTGCGAGAGCACTGCTCTTCTTTTAGTCGAACGCAGCTGCTTTTGAATGGTTTACATCACTAGAAAGTTATGTGGAGACTCTCAGCAGTCAGATAAACTCCAAGCTGTTTCCAGCATGGCTTTGCCACATGTTTTGCTCTCCCTGAACAAACCCAGAGATGAGGGAGACTGCGTTTGAAGTCAGAAGTTCTGACAAAACTCTAGTAAAGACCCCTGCATGAAACGTCCTGTTTGTTTGGTTTACTTGAAAACTTGATGCCACTTTCACGTTCTTCTGAGAATAATGAATCTCTAAATGAAAATATACTCGAAATGAAGATGGTTTCCATCACAAGCACTTCACTGTGGGTTCAGCTGTGAGAATGAGAGCTTATTTTATTTCAGCTCAGAAAACTAATTTAAAACAGGTTAGTGATAATCGGCTTGTTTTGGAGGAGAAAAAAATCTCAGGAATGTATGGTTAATATGGTTTTGGTCGACCCTAGTATAGACTTGGATGTGAATAAATTGCTCTTGACTACAATCTTGCTGAACTGTGATCAAATCTGATGTATCATGCTCTCTCGGAAACGTTTTACTAGATTTTATTAACTAATATTTATTTCATCTAATTTAGGATGAAATCTGACATTGGTTAAATGGGAATTTCATCCACCGAAACACAATTCTGATTTAATTTCGGCCATTTGAGTGATCAGTAAGTGGAATTATCATGACATGATACCTCCACACGCATTTCCGCTTACAACTAGATGTAATAATCAGATGTACTTTATCCCTAATCTGCGTCTCATGTAATAGCAATTAGCTTGATGGATAACTGTGTTTGGGGTAAGTATTTCTCCCAGTGTTATACAGACAAACAATCCATTGATGCAATGTTAGGGAAAGTTACTCTTAAAAATAATGCATTATAGTATTGCATTACACCATGAAAAAGTAACTAATTGAGTTACTTTTACGTTACTTTTTGTCAATTTGGCTGGTCTTGCTTATTTGTTTTTTAATAACAAAACAACCAAAAGTTATATTTTTGGTAAATATAAAGCCCTTTTCACACCAGAAGTGAACAAAGTAAGTGTCATTAATTGAAAAAAAAAGAATGTGTTACTCCCAATGCTGTTCATGGTTGAATTAAAGTGTTTAAAGTGTTATAGTACCTTGACTAAAAATGAGCAAGTTGGAAGTTGTGACTCCAAATAACAGTATCAGGCAATTAAAGCGCCCAAGGTTTATTGTTTGTTTAGCAATGCTATGATATTTCACCCTTTATTCTGAAAGTCATAACTACATTAAGATATTGGTTAGGTAAAAATAAGCCCATAAAGACATCCCTCACCATTCATTAAAGCTCTCTTCCACTTTCAAGCTGAATAAGCAATTAAATTGGCAGCTGTTCAAAGCTTTGCTTCATCTTAGAGCAGGATTTCAATTTATTACTTCCTCAAAGGCTTATTAACACCATCAGGCACAATGACTGGGGTGTTCAGAACACTGAACGAATACTGCAAGAGATTCAGGTTCATAGGCAAAAAAAAAAAAAAAAAAAAAACCCCTTTGCCAAGCTGTGTGAATGTTGGGTTTGCCTAGGAACTAGGAAGTACTTTATGGTTTTCATTGACACCAGCAAGGAATTGGCCATATCTAAAGGAAAACACGCCTTGGAAAGTAGAAGTCAAGCGATTTATTGCTTTTGCCAATTATTCAGCATGTTTACACTTCTTTGCAACAGATGTCCTAAAAGAAATATCATAACACTGACTACTATTTATTATTGAGTGTGTTCAGGTGGTTCTGGAAAAGTAAGGAACCACACAAAAAAAGTGTTTTTCATTACCCTTCACTGCTTTTCCATTGATTTTCTATGTAATGATGCTTTCAATGGATGTGTTGGACATGCGTCTCATGCATGACACAGTACTCAAGTTAAAAGAAGTTCTAGGCTTCTTGGTGTCTTTTAAATACAAAAAAAAAAAAAAAAAATATTCTGTGTAAATGACCCTATGACAACAATACAATAGCGTTCACGAGTTCGCCCTTACATCTAATCTGCTTGAGCGAGTAATAAGCATATTTTGGCGTGCTGTCCTGGGGAAGGGTTCCGGGCCCGGAATACAGGCCAGACCCAGAGAACTCCCCCTGCTAGTTTAGGATAGAAACAGATTAGAAGTGGGGAGTAGGGGTGGAGGAGGGATGCCAAGAAACTGTCGCTGCATGGAGGTAAGACGGCTGGCAATATATAGATGATGCGCTAATTCAATGATTGGTTAAACGAGTTGCACCTGTGCCGAATGGATTGATTATCTGATCGTGCTCCTCCCTTGTTAACCTTGTTAATAAAACATCATTTCACGAGTTCGCCCTTACATCTAATCTGCTTGAGCGAGTAATAAGCATATTTTGGCGTGCTGTCCTGGGGAAGGGTTCCGGGCCCGGAATACAGGCCAGACCCAGAGAACTCCCCAAAAGAAGCTTTTATGCATGGGACAGCTGCCATGAAGCAAGAATTTTTGGTTGCCCCCCAAAATATGCGTAGAACTAAATTTATGTAAAGAAAAAGGAGGAGAGCGCCAAATTTTTTTTTTTTTTTTTTCTTTCTCGATTCGATGTGTCGGATGTGGCCCCCCAGCTGCGACCGAAGGGAGCCACGACTCTGCAGCACCGGAAGGGGGGGGGCCTAGTCCGACCCTGAAATGGGCAAAATATGAGGCGATTGGTGGAGGGACCCTCACTGCTTCCGAAGGGAGCTGCGGCTCTGCTGCACCGGAAGGGAGGGTCTCCCTTGCGAGGTGCCTCGGATGGAGGGCTCCCACTGCGACTGAAGGGAGCCGTGACTCTGCTGCACCGGCGGGGAGTGCCCGTCCGCTGTAGAGTACGCAGCGTAACTCGGATGACAGACGGAGGGCTCACGCCGCGACCGAAGGGAGCCACGGCCCTGCTGCACCGGAAGGGGGAGCCCAGTCCGATGCTGAATAGGCAATAAGATGAGGCGATTGATGGAGGGACCCTCGCTGCTTCCGAAGGGAGCTGCGGCTCTGCTGCACCGGAAGGGAGAGTCCCCCTTGCGAGGCGAGTTTTTTTTTTTTTTTTTAAATAAGGCGATTGGTGGAGGAACCCTCACTGCTTCCGAAGGGAGCTGCGGCTCTGCTGCACCGGAAGGGAGAGTCCCCCTTGCGAGGTGCGTCGGATGGAGGGCCCCCACGCTACCGAAGGGAGCCGCGGCCCTGCAGCACCGGGAGGGGGAGCCCATTCCAATTGCTGTATATGTAAAAATAAAGCGATTGATGGAGGGACCCTTGCTGCTTCCGAAGGGAGCTGCGGCTCTGCTGCGCTGGAAGGAAGAGTCCCCCTTGCGAGGCGAGGGTTGGCGCGTCGGATGGAGGGCTCCTACTGCAACCGAAGGGGGCCGCGACTCTGCTGCACAGGGAGGGAGAGCCCGTCCGCCGTCGAGTACGCAGCGTAACTCGTGTGACAGATGGAGGGCTCACACTGCGACCGAAGGGAGCCGCGGCCCTGCTGCACCGGAAGGGAGAGCCCCGTCCGACGCTGGATAGGCAATAAAATCGGCGATTGATGAAGGACTCTCACTGCTTCCGAAGGGAGCTGTGGCTCTGCTGCACCGGAAGGGAGAGTCCCCCTTGAGGGGAGCGTCGGATGGAGGGCTCACGCTGCGACCGAAGGGAGCCGCGGCTCTGCTGCACCGGAAGGGGGAGCCCAGTCCGATGCTGAATAGGCGATAAAGATAAGGCGATTGATGGAGGGACCCTCTTCCGAAGGGAGCTGCGGCTCTGCTGCACCGGAAGAGGGAGTCCCCCTTGCGAGGCACGTCGGATGGAGGGCTCCCACTGCAACCGAAGGGAGCCACGACTCTGCTGCACCGGCAGGGAGCGCCCATCCGCCGTCGAGTACGCAGCGTAACCGGAATGACAGACGGAGGGCTCACGCCGTGACCCTGCTGTAGCTCATGTTTCGGCTGCTGTAGCTGTAGGTCACTGAAGCTTGAGATATGCGGAAGAAAATGCTGGAGAGTCTGTGCAGCCTGCACAGCTTGCACAGCTGGCGGAGGCAGCCTTATGCTTGTTTTTGCTGTTTTAGCTTTGGGTCATGGGAAAGGGGAGTGGTTTGTGGTGCTATGATACATACCGATGTTTTTTTTTTTTAGAAATATATTATTAATAATAATAATAATAATAATAATAATAATAATAATAATTATTATTATTATTATTATTATTAAAATATTGTGTTTTGTACGAGCTCTCCTTCGCATTATTAACAGTGACAGTGTGAATGTAAGTTGAATAATGCGTCCAGGAATAAACATGACAAAATCATAATAAAATTTGTTAAGCTTATTTCTTAAATTTATGCATCGACAGGAAAAGTATAATTTATTCTTTGGAAAAATGTGCATTTGGATATAAATGCTGTAATAATTTAACGGAGTAAATTGAGAAAACACGCTCAAATTGACCAGAGTTTGAAAACAGAAACCAGCTGGCGCTATTGAGCATATTATTTTGTCAGCGGTCAGCAGCCTGAATGACCATATATATTACAAATAAGTAAAATGTTTCTTTGTTGATTATAACAACACCTTGAAAAAACAGAAAAGGTAAGAAGCATTATTTTAAACGAGGGCATATGACAGGTGCAGACCTGTAGAGGAACAAACTTTACCCTGAGATTGTGTGTGTGTGAAAAAGTCTAAAGGTTGCTAGTTGAACTCAACAAAAATATTAATGGTTGCCTTATGATGCGCCTTAGTTGTTAGTTTGTCACTTCAAATTGTTAATTTAAGAACACAGTTGAACGTATTTTCTATAATCTTTATCTTATTTATCTCGGAGTACAATGTGTAATTTAAAAACCCAGCTACAATGCTACTGAAACACACAGAAAAGTTTAGTAATTTCATTTGTGTTCTGGTTACGAAATGACATGAACATAAATTATGCATTGCATTGTTTATCGGCTTTTAGCAATAACTGACCTGCCTTTAGCGACTTACCCAGTGGTGTAGTAATGCCTGGAGAAGTGACCATACGCTTCATTTATGAATTTCGTTTTTAACTTTCTATTTGAACGCATTACTGGATCCTTGGATCGTAAAAACTTTTGATCGTAAAAATCGTACTAGTTTTCTTTGTAAGTTGTTGTTTTCGTAGTGATTCAAATGACTAGGGAGCGGGCGTAGGCGCAATCATCAAATACATTTCAAAGCAAGCCGGCGCCACGGTCCTGACTGCATTATCACTGTCTTTAGCGAATATTTACATTTATTCACATATGACTGGATGTGGTAGACTGTCATGATTTTGGCTAATGCTGGACACTAACGTTACTGAATAATGCACATCAAAAGGGGTTTTAAATAGTGGGTATACGCCGTATACCTGCGTATATCGTCCACTAAACCACTGGACTTACCTAAAAATAATTAACAACACGGCCCGTCTCGCGCTAGCGACTGCTACGAGAGCTGGTGGTCTGACTACATGCAGCGCTGCGGCCGGAAAAGGCAGCGGTGAATAGTTTAGCCAAAGCGGGAAGCGAGTCGGGTTTGCTGCGGTGAGAAGTAGGGCGCGACCCAGGCTTGTCTGAGGCTTGTCGCTGCGACCCGACGCTCGAAAGCCGGGTCTCGTGCGGGACTAGTGGTGTCGAGCGAGGCGAAGTGAATCTAAGGCCGGCAGATTGCAACGGATGATCCAAAAACCCCGGTACAGGTTTCGTCTTTGTGACTGTGATATTTTGACCAACGATTTTGGCCAAACCGAATGCCAAGAAACTGTCACTGGATGGAGGTAAGACGGCTGGCAATATATAGATGATGCACTAATTCAATGATTGGTTAAACAAGTTGCACCTGTGCCGAATGGATTGATTATCTGATCGTGCTCCTCCCGAACCTTGTTAATAAAACATCATTTTTAGTATTTGAGAATAAAGTCAAAATTGCAAGAATAAAGTCGAAATATTATGAGGAACAAGTCAAAATTCGAAAAATACAGTTTAAATGTTTGGAGAATTATGTCAAAATTATGAGAATAAAGTTGAAGTGTTTCGAAAATAACGTCAAAATATTTTAAGAAAAAAGTTAAATTTACAAGAATTAAGTTGAAATGTTTCGAGAATAATGTCGAAATGTTTCGTGGATAAAGTCGAAATGTTTCGAAAATAAAGTTGAAATGTTTCTAGAATAAAGTCAAAATGTTTTGAGAATAAAGTCGAAATCTTTCATGGATAAAGTCGAAATGTTTCAAGAATAAAGTCAAAATGCCTTAGAGAATAAAGTCGAAATTATGAGAATAAAGTTAAAATTACAAGAATGAAGTTGAAATGTTTCGAGAATAAAGTCTAAATGTTTAATGGATAAAGTCTAAATGTTTTGAGAATGAAGTTGAAATGTTTCAAGAATGAAGTCGAAATTTTTCGCGGATGAAGTCGAAATGATTAGAGAATAAAGTCAAAATTTTTCGTGGATAAAGTCGAAATGATTAGAGAATAAAGTCAAAATTTTTCGTGGATAAAGTCAAAATGTTTATATGCAAATGGCCCAGGTTGGGAGCACCGGGAGATATTCCAAAGTCTCAGCTTTCAAAATCAGTTTTATAGCGAAATACAAACAATTTGTCTATTACAATATATTTTTTTTTCACGCTCTTTAATGTGCGTGACACATTTTCCTTAGTTTAAGTGGCATCTGAGTCAGTAATCTTTCCAATGACAATGAGACATTAGTTTCATTAAATTAGGCTATACTGTTTTTTTTTATTCCTTCTGATGTTCCTTCACATTTCTATTGTGCTATAAACTTAAAAAATAAAGAGGAACAACACATTTCTAATTTGTATTTTGTGATAAAACTGACAGAATTTGAAAGCTGAGCCGTGTTAGGTGGTGGAATTTTCACAAAGAAAACAATATAATTTAATGAAACAAATGTTTCATTGAAATTGAAAATGCGACTGATTAACATGAATACAGAGATCTGTCCTGCCACATTAAAGAGCATGAAAAACACTTTAAAAGTACCAAAAGCACAAAGCTTATTGCTATTATTGGATGGCTGGTACACTACAGGCCTAATGAATGCATTTAAAGACGTGAAATAATATTTCCAAGCATACTTGTAACGCTGCTGGAAGATACAAGGCGAAAGAGGATCTAGATGCAGTAGTTTATTGGGAATCCATGACAAACAATAAAATCCAGAGGGTACAGGAACTTAGACAAGGGCAAGAGAAAACCATTACACATTTAACAACCGACAAAAGCACAGGGGAAACACAAGGACTATTTATACACAGGGCTGAGGTAATGATCTAATGAGTAACCGTGGAAACTAACGAGGAAGTAGGTGTGGTCAAATGAGGGAGCAGAGTGGCAGGGAGACAGTCAACAATGAGAGAAAAAAACTACAAAATGAAAGTCCTTAGACACAGACACAGAAACACAGACCAGAATCGTGACAATACTGTCCCTGTGAGTATAACACATGGTATGATTTCTGATAATAATCCCACATATATTCAAATAAATTCCAGTGGCCTGGCAACTTCTCCCGGTACTCTCAATCCAGGCCATTTGCATATGCAGGCTATACTTTCAAAATATTATAACTTTAATTGCTACAATTTAATTCTCGTAATTTCAACTTTCGACTTTATTCTCTAAACATTTTGATTTCATTCTCAAAATGTCTACTTTACTTTTGAAACATTTTGACTTTATTATTGTAATTTCAACTTTATTATCATAATTTCTGCTTTATTCTTCAAATATTTCAACTTAATTCTCAAATTATTATGACTTCAATCTCGTAATTTGACATTTATTTTTATTTTTTAACGTGGCACTAAAACACTGTTGTACTGCAAAAATAGACACTATCACTGACTCTTTGTAAGGGTTTCATTCATGAACATATTCTTTTTATAAACTGGTCCTAAATCATAAAAAAAAGCCATGATTGATTTAAACATATAAATAAATAAAGTAAAACAATAGAAACAATAAAAAAGTGTAGCAGTCTTTTAATGCCATGTTTGGTTTTTACAACAATAAGCTATTAATAAAATATTAATTAGCAGAAGTTATTACTTTACCTGTGTGACAGTCTCATTAACATTAGTTCTCTTGTTCAAGCAATGTGGATTGAATAACGTATTTGTGGTAAAGTTACTACAGTTAAGCAACAAGTTATGTCATTTTATGGGAAACGCACCCCTACAAACTTATTAAATTTACATCTGATTCACTGTCTAAACCACAAGTAATAATAACTTTCACCTTCCACAGTTTGTGAGTAGTAATTTTACAGCCATTATCATTTTGCTGCTTCCTATAACACTTTGTGATTTACTCTCAGATGACAAACCTTGACTCATCTGAGATAAGTTCTCTTAACAAACATCAAGTCATCATTAAAATTTTGCATGCATAAACAATCAGCCTCTATCAACATTAACCACCCACCAGTAAAAGTTATTTCGGCAAAACAAGTGCTATCTTTTTTTTGGCTAACTTAACAACACATGGTCAAATGTTTGTGGTCAAAAATATACAGTATTAGCAGGAGGTTGATGGGAACTCAGTGAGACAGCAACACCTGTGGAAGCGCTTAGTGCATGCTTTGCATAGTTAACAGCAGATTTGGGACGGAAGGATTTGGCAAACGCATGGTCATTTGTTCAGCCCTCCCCGTTTAAACAGCTTTTCCTATGACTTTGCTGGGATTCAGCACACAGAATAGATTTCTAACCGGATATTTACATATTAAAGTCTGTGAGAATCCTCTTTATGTAATCCTGTTAAGTCTATGTTTTCCTCAAATATAAAACTATTTAAAGTTAACTTATATTGCATTCACTATTTTGGCTGATTGTTTCATTTAATCCATTTGTACCCATTTTTTTTTTTTAACGGTTTAATGCATATAGTTATGTTAATAGTTCTATATTTATTTTCCCCAGGCTTTTTTTTTTTTTCTTGAAATTTGTATTTGAATGTATTTGGCAAATATGTTGTATGCACCACTTCAATGCCAATTTTTAAATTGGGATCAAACTCGAAATAACCGTTTACAACACCTTGCTAAAAAAAACAGCTACAACCAGCCTAAGCTGGTTGGCTGGTTTTAGCTGGTTTAAGCTGGAAGTAGTTGATTTTAGCTGGTCTGTCAGCTGGTTTCCCAACCAGACCGGAAGTGGCCAAAACCAGCCTGCTGACTAGCTAAGACCAGGCTGGATGACCAGCTAAAACCAGCCTAAGCTGGTTGGGTGGCCTTAGCTGGTTAAAGCTGGAAGTAGCTCGTTTTTGCTGGTCTCCCAGTCTGGCTAGGCTGGTCAGCAGGGGTGGAGCGGGGGGGTGGCTAATTGGGCTTAAGCCCCGAATGTTTTGTCAAAAGCCCTGAATCTTTTTGGTTTTTAGCGCAATTTTCCACCGGACAAAATTGCGATTGTTAACTCATGATTTCAGTTCTGTCTGTGCGCACCAATCTTGCACTTCTTCTTTCAGCATTATGTTAAGGAAGGTCTAATCTCGGGAACGCACAAAAAAAATCCAGGAAAACATTTGCTATCTCTTAGTGTTGTGATCCCATGACGTGAGAAAATTGCGCTAAAACACTCACTGAGTTTTTATTACTTGTTTAAAATAACTTCAACTTTGTTTCATTTCCTCTTGTAGGCTCTACTGGGTGAATTTTGTTTTTGTTTTTGTTTTTTTACTGAGTACCCTAACTATCATCATTTTCCCAGATAGTGTATAGATTTTTAGGCATTCTATTATCTCAAACAGCCTGAAAAATAGTGCATTTAGCTGACGTAATTGGGAAAAAATCTTCACGGGGGAGCATGCCCCCGGACCCCCCTAGGTTTGGGCTAAGCCCCGAATGTTTACATCGTCTGGCTTCGCCCCTGCTGGTCAGGCTGGTTTTAGCTGGTTGTTTCAGTTGGTTTCCCAACCAGACCAGCTAAGGAAGTGGCCAAAACCAGCCTGCTGACCAGCTAAGACCAGGCTGGAAGACCAGCTAAAACTAGCCTAAGCTGGTTGGGTGGTCTTAGCTGGTTTAAGATGGAAGTAGCTGGTTTTTGCTGGTCTACCATCCTGACCAGCTAAGATCAGCCTGACCAGCTAAGAAAGTGGCCAAAACCAGCCAGCTGACCAGCTAAGACCATGCTGGATGACCGGCTAAAACCAGTCGAAGCTGGTTGGCTGGTCTTAGCTGGTTTAAGCTGGAGGTAGCTGTTTTTAGCTGGTCTCCCAGTCTGTCTAGACTGGTCAGGCTGGTTTTAGCTGGTTGTTCCAGCTGGTCTCCCATCCTGACCAGTTAAGACCAACCTGACCAGCTGAGAAAGTGGCCAAAACCCCTCTAAAACCAGCTTGCTGACCAGCTATGACCAGGCTCGATTTACCAACCAGCTGGTTTTAGCAGTTTTTTTTTCAGCAGGGAAGACCAATCTTTATTCATAAACACATTTAGTAGTCGAAGAACGTTCGATGCATTCGATTCACAAGAGGCATGATGCCAGTAAATCCAACAAAATATTTCAATGCAGTAGATGCACACAGACTGGAAATCCAATGGTCAGCTTATTATAATCCGTTTTTGTTTTTAAAGATGGTTACTGCCTATCATGAAAAAAAAAAAAAAAAAAAAACAGAAACATTGAGTTGCAAATTCACTTTTTTTCCAAAATTATCTATGCTTTGCAAGCATATCTGAATTTGTCATGTGATCCCCTAATGCTGATAAGGCAAAAAAAAAAAAAAAAAAAATGAAAATAAAAAGCCAACACTGGCAAAATGTATTTTGAATGAAACGCTCTGCTGCTTTACACCACATGAGTCCCAATGTCTCGTTTTCTCGAGGAGCGGAAACTGCTCCAATGATTTCATCATCACTGTAACTATGTTATTCAAATATACTTCATACGCCCTTGAGTAACTCTCAACAATGGATGAGTCATGCCTTTGAGAAGCCACAAAACTGATTTCATTTTAGGTCATGGAAGTTATTTGGAACAGTGTGAGGAGATACAGCATCTCAATGTTTCCTGGAAAGTTAGTTTTTGTGGACGGTACATAGAAACCTGAATTTTGAATCTGACAGTGGACATCAGTGTTGCCAGATCTCACTAGGAAAACAAGCAAACTGCTCTGACAAAGCACGGTCAAGTTGTTTAAGAGAATTTTAGAAATGCAATGAAACCTAATGCAGATAGAACATGGAAACAAATGTGCTGACATCCAACAAATACTGAAATAACTTTGTTATTTGGGCCCACATTCTTTTGACCACACCTTTTTGTTTTTAGTAACCACTTCCTGCTGCATAAGTTAGCTTCTATATATCTTTTAGGTGGAAGTTGTGAAATGTTGTAATCAGAATATGAGCATTAATAATATCATCACAACAGATCCAGAGTGAGTTAGTCAAAGTAATAAGTCAGAACAAATGCTGTTTGACCCAGTAAAGTATATACAACACTCATATTTGCCAAAACAAAAAAAAGTAGTTCTATTTCTGTACTGTTTTAGTACTGTAATTTAGTTTGAAGGATTATATTATTTAAACATTAATTACATACTGTAATTACCATGGTAATAATAGTTATACATCTCTTATCTCCAGGGTGAGATCACAGTCTACAATCCGTGCTTTCATCCAGACCCCTCGCTCTCCATACTCTCTAGAGGTTCAAGACAACAACAGTACTGTTTCCTGCACAGAGCTTGTGCAGCGGGATGGTGCACCATGACTGGGTTCCTTTTTTTCCAGGCCAGGCTTCACTGGAGGAGCCGGCGAGGCATGACACTGATGCAGTGCAAGGCAAACAGTGGAACTGGCCGCAAGACCACTATGACGGTCCCTCAGCTGTAGACTGCTCAAGGGCTACATTGTTTGTCGACTTGAAATTAGCACAATAGAGCGAAGGGTAACGTATTACGTAGCATTTAAGTAAAGCTGCTTATATATGGATGGACTTTTGGTGGTTTTGAACCACAGCTTGGAGCCTGGTGCGTAAACTTAGCATTGACAGGAAGCATGGAACACACATGGAATCTTGCCAAAAAGGCAATGAGTGTGAACAGAAATTGGAGAGAACAAATTCTGCCCTACAAAGGCAAAAGACCTTAACTCACTAGAGTGTGGAACTGAGAAAAATTACTTTAAAGATTTTTTGTTGTCCAGCCAAATTAATTATAGCTAGGACACTGTAAATCTGGCAATTAGATGTTTTAATAATGCAATTAATCTTCATAAAAAAATCTTGAGCTCAAACTTGACTTTTGACCCCTATTTTTAAGTTACTGTCCTCTGCCTTTGAATTGTTTGCAAAAAGGAGACGTCGTCCCAAGGCAAAGAGCAGTAACTTCCACACTATCGGTATTCAGTTGCTGATCACCATTTACAAAATCATTAGTAACAACTGTATAAAATCTATAGAGATCATGGCATTTATTTTGGATGACTGATAATTACTTATAGCAATCTACTTATTGCTATCCTGTGTTTTGGTTGCATTCTGGTGCCATTATTAATACATTAGACATGAAACAATACTTTGTGGTAAAGAGTATTTTTAATTGGTGTGCATTAACTAACAGGTCGACTGCAGACAGGTCACAGTGAATTACATTAATAAATACAAGATTTTCTAATGAGTAAAGATCTTCATATTACTAATGAATAAACAATGTATTTAATAAAATTTATTTAAAATGTATTTAATACTGCAAAGGTATAACAAATCATGTACAAGTAATTAAGTGAACTTTGGAATCCAGTAGGTGGTGCTAAGTCACTGTTTTAAGTGAGACATCGAGTCATTTAACACAGCAAATCGCTGTATTTATGAATGGCTAAATGAATCATTGACTCACGATTTGTTCAGAGCCACAGATTCATTCACAAAAATAGCCTAGCTTAAATGAAGTCTTGATTGATGTGAACACCAGCAGACAGGAATAATGCCTCAGAATTCTTGTGGATTGTTGTGGATTAAACATCTCTGATGACATTCATTGCCATGGATTTTATTTGGTTACAAGAAAAGGTAGGATATGGCTTTAATTGTGAAGTTCACTGATTTTATGTGATCATGCTACATGCTATGCTGTCACGGCATTCGGGTCGACTAACGTTAGTTGGTAGCCCTAGACTGTTGAATGAAAATGAATCATGAAAATAAAAAACTTATTGCTGGCAATTTATCTAGTCTTTGCTTGTTTAAAGTGCTTTATATGGTGCAGATTGGTATCATAAATTTATGCTATAGGCGGCTAGCAAGCTAAGTAAAGTACATTGCGATCTAATTCTTTTGTCTAATGCATCTTTTGCATTATACAATTTCTTACCTTGAGCTTGATGTCTGCTTGATTAAAAACAACCACTCTATCTTTTATCACTCTATCACAATATCTTTTATTCAGGTATAGTGTGTGTCAGAAGTGCTTCAGTGACAGAGTTATGACAGTAACGTTAGACAAGCAACATCGTAACTTGAACGCGGCAAACTTTATTGAATAGTACCGTAGTACCATAACTTAATTAGAGCTTTTCAAAACAAAGCCAAAGAGCGCTAACATGTGTTACGGTGTTCTAACTTCGTTTCTCTAGGGCTTTTGGAAGTTACTGTTATGACAACGCATTGTTTTCTCGAAAAAAACAATGAAACTGACTCAAGATACTTATCCACATGATAAAGGAGGTGTTGAATATTCTAAAAATATCAATAACTCATTTTTGACCAACATCGAAGTTACGGTCTTTTGCCTTTGCACGGCAGAATTGATCCCCAGAGCAAATTTTCTAAAGGACAGATTCTCAGAGAACATGTGCAGTTTGGCTTCATGGTGCTCATATCCACAATGTAGATACTTGCGGTAGACCAAAAAAAAAAAAAAAGGATTAATGATCATTTCATGTGGTTTTTTGCAAAGATTTGATAGTCAAGAGAATTGACCTTCATGAGGTTTCCCACCATTTTAAAATAATATTAAAAATGAGTGCGGACAGTTTGTTTGTTGAACAAGTCATTGTGGTTAAAGACCATCTGCTTATGATTGCACCATCATAATAAAGGATATGATTGCTATTTTAAGTAGATATAATCTATCTGCAATTGGAATAGTGTGAGAATTGACCCAAACTTGACATATACCGTCCATTCGTCCAAATATGCTTACTTTCCTACCATATCCACCTTTTCCCTGAGTGTCACTTTAACGGATGCTAACTTTAGGGGCTCTCATGTTCCAGTCTCTTTTGAAATTTATGTTAAAGCAGGGTAAAAAAATTGATTAACTAACTGAAACTTTTTCAATATTACTAAATATAAAAATGTGCGCAAGGTTAAGCTGTTCTGTTGTTGCCACAGTAATAATCTTAAGGAATTTCTGTAAAGTACTGTAAAGTACTCTGTCCGTGTCCAATTGCTGTATGCCAAAAGTAAACAAGTATAGCCCTAAGCACTTAAGTTAAAATACTACAAGTGAAATAATAAAGTAATGTGTGCTTCTATTATTTTGTGGCCAAATTTTCATTGCAACACTGTGAAGTGATAAAAGCATGGCACCAATTGCTTTTTAAAACCATTTGTATAGGTTAAATGTTATTGGCTTTGAAAATACGTTAATTTGACTAGAATATCAGAGATCGGAAATGTTAAGCATCGTTCCAGTCGGGTGAGACTACCGTGTACAGGAAAAACATGGATAGTATTATGTGAAATGAGTAATATGTCTGAAATTGTAGACAGTAGGTGAAAAGTAACTGAATGACCTACTGCTTCTGTAAAAATGCTGGGGTGCACATCTGATGGACACTTTACTATCCCATGAGGCCACAGAAGAGGATGTGTGAATGACAGTGAGCGATGCTCACAAACTAATGCCATAGGTCACATGATAAAGCCAAAATGACATACTAGTATATAGAATCAACCTCATAATAATCACAAAGTTCATTCCACATTAGATAAGTAACCTCTCAGTATGTGATTTTGGAAGCACTATTTCAGATACAAACACAAGAAACAAATGACTCAAATCTTAGCTTGCCCCAAACTGCCTGAATTGGAGTTTTGTGGGGGTTCTTTTGAGTTTTGTTGTCAGATGTACTATGTGTGTCCAACCCTGCTCTTGGATGGCTTTCATCCTAGAGTTTAGTACCAACTCAAATCAAACACTAAACCAGCTAATTAAGGAGTTCAGGATTACTTGAAAACCACAGCCAAGTGTGCTGTGAAGTAGGGTTGGAACTGAAGTCTGCAGGATAGTAGCCTTCCGGGAGCAGGGTTGGTTCCCAACCTTCTTCCTGGAGCTCCCAACACTGCACATTTAGCATGTCTCTTTGGCTGTCACACCAATTTCAGTTTCTACTCATGACCTTATGACCTGAATTAAGTGTGTTTGATTAAGAAGACATGCAGATGTGCAGTGTTAGAGGCTCCAGGACCAAGGTTGGGAACAACTGTGCTATCTTGCTCTTTCTATCTTTGAGTTTATCTCAAATCTTAACCTGAACCAGCTACTCAAGGCCTTTGGAATTACTATAAGCGAGTTAAATTCTACAAGATGTTGGCCCTTAAAGCCTTGTGAATCACTGAATGAAAGCAGAACTTACCCAACACAATCACAACCATTTTCAGCAAGCTCATCATAGTGTCCCTGTTCTGCCTCTTGGAAGACTACCATCCTGCAGAGTTTAGCACCAACCCAAATCAAACACTGAACCAGCTAATCAAAGGGTTCAGGATTACATGAAAACAACAATCAAGTGTGTTGTGAAACTAGGTTGGAACTGAAGTCTGCAGGATAGTAGCCCTCCAGGAGCAGGGTTGGTTACCTAGGGTTAGTCCCCAGCCTTGTTCCTGGAGCCCCCCAACACTGCAGTTTTTGTATGTCTCTTTGTCTGTGACACCCATTTCAGGTCTGTCACACCCTCTTTAGTCTCTACTCATGGCCTGATGACCTGAATTAGGCGTGTTTGATTAAGAAGACATGCAGATGTGCAGTGTTAGGGGCTCCAGGACCAATGTTGGGAACTACTGTGCTATCCTGCTCCTTAAGTCGTACTATCCTACAGAGTCTATTCCAAATCTTAACCTGAATCAACTAACTAAGGTCTTTGGAATTACTATAAACATCCAGGAAAGTGCGTTGGAGCAAGTTGGAGCTAAACTCTGCAAGATGTTGGCCCTCAAAGCCTGACGAATCATTGAATGAATGCAAAACTTACCCAACACTATCACAACCTTGTTTAGCAAGCTCATCATAAGTGTCCCGTTTCCGTCTCTTGGAAGACTACACAGCAAAATCCCCAGTGTTAATTTAACACTGCTTCAGTGTCTATATGTGTCCACACTATAGAGTGTTAAAGTTAACACTGAAGTAGTGTTGAAGGTAATGAGATAATTAGGTGATTAACAAAGTAATGATTGATCATTATTGAAGACACCTGATGCTAATAAGCAGAATCACCAAAGGAGAAAAACTAAATTTTAAGCAACCATTATAGCGGTCAGTGTTTGCATTATTTAGGCTCTTGACCCTTAAATCTTCAATATTAGATCTTGTCTGGCTGCAATTACTGAGTTACAACAGCCAGACAAGCCAAGAGCAAAAGTCATCAGGTGACATTGACTGTGGTTGACATAATCATCATATTGTGACTTGAGTATTTCACATAGGATTTCCTTTCAGACTACAAGAAATTGTGAACAAAAGAGCAATCAGTTTTGGCATATTCAGACAGATAATGAAAAAATAGTTTTGTTTAGGTTTAGACACACAGACATGAAGAATCAGCTTGAGCATCACAACAACGGTGACCATCAAAAAGCGTGTTGTAGCCAATCAGAACTCATCCATGACTCCCATCATGCATTGCGGCATGAATAAATGATGAGAGTTCAGAGTTGATCTGTTTATCTGAATATGCCATTTGTCACCATTGTTGAGATTCATGGACTGGTTCTTGATGTCTATGTGTGCCTATATGAAACACTTTTTTTTTTTTTTAAACCGGTTGTAAAATTTTTTTTCAAAAGGTAAAGGAAGTGCTGGATCTTCTGTGGATTATCAAGGCTATTACAATGAGCAAATAATAATAATAATAATAATAATTTAGAGATTAGACACTAGGCGATTCACATCAAACAATGAATATGTTAAAACATAATCTGATGACATGAGTTTATGTCTGGCTGTTTTAACTCAAATACAGCAGCCAAACAAAATCTAGTATTAAAGATTTAAGGGTCAAGAGCCCAACAAATGCAAACATTCACCACTAGAATGGTTGCTTAAAAATTTTGGTTTTCTCCTTTGGTGATTTTGCATATTAACATCAGTTGTCTTCAATAATGATCAATCATTACTTTGTTAATCACCTAATTATCTCATTACCTTCAACACTGCTTCAGTGTTAACTTTAACACTCTATAGTGTGGACACATATAGACACTGAAGCAGTGTTAAATTAACACTGGGGATTTTGCTGTGTACCATCCTGCAGAGTTTAGCACCAACCCAAATCAAACACTGAATCAGCTAATCAAAGGGTTTAGGATTACTTGAAAACAACAGCCAAGTGTGTTGTGAAGCAACTGAAGTCTGCAGGACAGTGGCCCTCCAGGAGCAGGGTTGGCTACCCAGGGTGAGTTCCCAGCCTTGTTCCTGGAGCCCCCCAAAACTGCACTTTTAACATGTCTCTTTGTCTCTGACACCCATTTCAGGCT
Source organism: Garra rufa (assembly GCF_049309525.1). Lineage (NCBI taxonomy): Eukaryota > Metazoa > Chordata > Actinopteri > Cypriniformes > Cyprinidae > Garra > Garra rufa. Next base: position 28,879,036 of record NC_133383.1, read on the forward strand.
CTACTCATGGCCTGATGACCTGAATCAGGTGTGTTTGATTAAGAAGACATGCAAAAATTGCAGTGTTGGGAACTACTGTGCTGTCCTGCTCCTGGAGCCTCTTTGGGATTACTATAAATTTCCAGGTAAGTGTGTTGGAGCAAGTTGGAGCTAAACTCCACAAGATGTTGGCCCTCCAAGCCTGACAAATTGTTAAATGATAGCAGAACTTACCCAGCACAATCACGACCGTTTTCAGCAAGCTCATCATAGTGTCCCGGTTCCGCCGTTGACCCGAGCTGTGCCGGGACATCCTCATGGTTCGCTGACGAACATACATAAATATGTGGGCGTATAGAACGACCATCACCACGAAGGTCACCAGGTTGAAGATCGCCCAGAAGCCCAAGTAGGAGTTGCTGTAGAGGGGAGCCATGTTGGAACAAGTATCTATGGCACAGATGCAGTTCCAGCCCACACTAGGAATGGCACCCATGATTATAGACATGGTCCAGATGATGACGATAACTACAACTACTCGCCGATTGCTCATTCGGGTATGGAGCTGCATGCGAAATACAGTTATGTGGCGCTCAATGGCTATAGCAAGCAAGTTGGCAACTGAGGCTGTAAGGCTCGTATCGATGAGGCCTTGGCGAAGCAACCACGTGCTGACCGTTAACCTTCTCGTATTGGGTCCCGTGTTAAACATCAGGTAGAAATAGGCAAGTCCCGCAAAGAAGTCCGCGGCTGCTAGGTTAGCCATTAGATAGTAGATTGGAAAGTGAAATCGGCGGTTGATGTAGATGGCCACCATCACGAGCAAGTTGGCTAGCATGATAAAAATACATACTGTAATCCCAAGTCCCATCACTAGCTTGCTTACGGCGTTCCATTCTGTGGCCAGATACTTCTGACTACGATTGTAAAAAAAGGCTATGGTTTCGTTGTAGTAGCATTGTCCGTCATCCATTCTGAAAGGTTAGGTTTCTGAAAAAGATCAAAAAAGGTGTCAGTTTTAATATTACATGAAGTTTAGTAGAAGTCACACATGGCTTAATGTTTTGAATTATTTATGGGTTGTAATTTTACACTAATGGTAGACATGTCACCCACACACACTGAGGCTAATTGATTTGATGTACTTGTTATAGTAAATATAATAACTAGGTCATAACTATGTAATAACTGTGAATCTACCCCTAAACCTAATCCTGACCCATGTCTTTACCTTATATTATCCAGTACTTTCTTAAGTAAGTACACTGTAAGTACAGGCAAGTGCACAGACTGTAAAATAAAATGCAAACACTCTGCATTGTGAATAACAAGAAGGATTATCATTTAACTCAAAAGTATGTCTAGAACTCAGTAAGATGTTTCACAGGCATATAGCATGCATTTTCCATCTGGTTCTGTTTTATTGGCATGTTACCTCATAATATTGACCAGGAAACGCAAACTAAACACGTAAAAAAAAGGACAACATGCATAAACACACAAACAGGCACAATGGTTGTCTGTAGCATGGGTTTCTGATTCTCAAAACAAACTATTAAACACATCAATGCATGACTGAATTGGACAATTCTTCCTCCCAAACACCCAGCACAGGAAATAGGCCTCATTTGGGTATTGCAAGATAATTTAACCCTTAGTATGTGTATAAAAGTAATTACTTGTGGTTCAGCAGGGGTTCAGTGTTTTTTCAAATATTTTTAAGAATCATTGTGGTAAGATTTGTCTACAGTATGTCTCAATATCTATTTTTTTATTACATTTATAAAGTATCACAATTTTGTATTCAACAGTGTGTTATTAATAGTGTGTTATTAATAGTTTACTTTTGAAAATTTTGTCATCATTTACCAAATCAGAAATTTTGAGCAATGTAGTAATGTATGCTCTTTTCATTTGGACTATAGTTTTCAGTCTTCAAAAATCATGTAAAAGCACCATTAAAGTATGAATAAAGTATCATAGCAATACATTTTGTTTGAAAGCTTGGCTATAAAGTCTGAATTGTAGGATGTAAACTCGCAATTATGAGAAAAAAGTCATAATTACGAGTTTATATATCTCAATTCTGACTTTATCTCACAATTCTGAGTTTTCTTCTCTCAATTAAAAAGTTGCAATCACCTTTTTTACGTTTTATTCAGTGCAGTTTCTTTTAGCCATTATTAAAACTTCAAAACAGCCATTTCTTTCTGCTCACATTCAGCTATCTCAGGCTCAGCATGCTATCAATTGTTTAGAATTCAAATGCCAAGCGAGAGTGGATGACCTTTCCACAGTTATTGTGTACTTCTAAACCTATCATCACCACACATTGGTCCATAGTGCTGGGATACAGACAGACAGATCCTGTCATTGTTTGTCGATGTGTTTTATCATATAGCCCCAGGCCTCTGATCTCTCTAAACTAAAGGCAATGAACAAGAGCGGTCTGTGCACAAATGTCTGTGAACTTCCTCTCTCATTTGAAGCAATGCTCAAAGCCACAGTTTCAGCATTATTGTAGCACCCATCCTCAATGGATAAAGACGGTGGAAAGGAAATTCCAGAAAGGCCTTGGCTGAGTGCATTTGATAACATTGTATCTTCACAGTGTCTCCTGCTAAAACCACATTGCAAGACCGTTACTCAAGGAAACAGTTTGTAATAGTAAAGACTCGTTTTGCTTAAAATTTCTTCCAAATGAGCTTTTCTCAAAAAAAACATTGACCACTATAATGGTTGCTTAAAAATTTAGTTTTTCTCCTTTGGTGATTCTGCTTATTAACATCAGGTGTCTTCAATAATGATCAATCATCACTTCATTAATCACCTAATCATCTCATTAACTTTAACTTTAACACTGCTTTCAGTGTATATATGAGTCCACAATTAACACCGGGGATTTTGCTGTGTAACAACATAGTTTTAGCAGAAGTAAGCAAAAAATGGAAATGGAAAATAAATGACTATAAGGTCTAGTTTCCAGCACAGAATATGTAAGAGCCATTTTTCAGTGTAAAGCCCCTAATATACTTCAGGCGAAACTGGCAGACAAACTGGTGTGGCAGCATTTCAAATGAGGCCAAAACAGTTCATTTAGAGTTTGTTTTGGGAGTTCATAAGCTTTAAGAAAAGGCTAGCAAACACCTTCAGACTAACATGGCTTTGTGGAGATTATGTAATAGGTGGGTGTGGCTCTGTGGCTCCGCCTTCTTTGACGAAATCATCTCCGATTTCTTCTTTTCAATGTGTTGAGGTCAAAATGAGGTCAAATGAATTTACTGTGAGTACATTGGTGTCTAAAAGCAACTTCTTTTTCTTGGAGTATCTATCATGTGCCAACCAGGGGTTTCAGTTCTGTCCTGCAGAGTTTCGCCTCATCCATGATTAAACACATCTGAACCAGCTTAACAAGGTCATCCGACTCACTAGAAACTCCCAGGAAAGTCTGTTGGAGCAGGATGGGACTGAATGAAACTTGAAGGTGGTCCTCCAGGATCAAGAGTGGACACCCCTGGTCTACAGCTATGCCAAAGTGAAAGTCTCTTGGCAGCTCTTGGTGGCAGCACTCCACTACAGATTTGAGGGCATGGAGTTGGTTAGTCTGGTGGCACAGTTTGCCACAATGAAGGCATCTGCCCCTCTTGAAGTTAAGAAACCATATAAACAGAGCATGGCTGGTACGCCAAACAACTGTATTATCTAGGTCTGTAGAGACAGTTTCAAGTGGGCAAGGAAGAGCTCTGGATGGCCTACACAACTGTTTCTTCTTAACTCTTTATTGTTACATCCTTTTGTAAAGACTCACCATTTTCAGATCACCATTTGTTTTGTATTATGGCAAAAGGAAAGATCTCTCAGTACTCAGAATGTCTGCTTCCAATTCAATTTCTTGTCCTACTTCTAAAACCAGATTGGTCATCTGTGGTAACATGGTGATTGGTGTACATTCAATTAAATATTCCAATCTGATCTCATGACGAAGACGTACTTGTGGGAACTTTTTTCGCAAGATGCAAAATACATATTGCTATACATTTTGTGACATATTCGATCATTTTTTCCCCCGGAACATTGGTTTTGTACATGTCACCGCAGTTCTGACTTGAAATGTCCATTAAGTGGTACTATATCTCCAATGCTCCGTGACATTTTAAAATAAGGTATCATCTTTTCTACACCTAAACCTACCCGATTCTGCATCCGAAGTCCAATTCTGTGCCGGCTGAGCTACCGAGCAAGCTTTGTGTTTTACTTCCTCTACTGTTCATTTCTGTTGGAAACTGCAGTGAAATTGGTACATATTTCACATCTTGCAAAAAAGTTCCCGCAGGTATGTTTTTGTCGTGAGAACAGGTAGAAAAATTCAGAGAAGCTTGTGGGATAACTATATATATAAAACACAATCAACTCATTTTGGAACCTAGAGCAACAAAACATCATAAATTGACCTACATGGACTTCTGTGGAAATGTCTTCTGCAAGCCTTGAACTGTGTGTTGTGAGATACCAAACAATACAAGCATACAATCCTGCAGTTCTCAAGAAAGTCCAGATGACATCTACATTTGGCTCTTCATGGTTCAATCATTTTACAATCTGGACATGGAAATTGTTTTACACCATTCTGGTGAATGAAACCACCTTAGAATATGTTCAGAAGTGTAAGGGTGAGCTTTCTGAAATATGGAAATGTCATGGCAGAGCACCTGGATTGGATGCACCTGGTGGTCTCCTATTCATTGGAAGTTATTACACAGTCATCAGACCTAATGCTTCCCATAAGATGGCTGCCCAAATCATTATGAAACTCAGTGTTTAATAGTTGGCAAACTCAGTTGGATGAAGCAAACAGGATAAACGATGATTTAAAAGTTTTTTTTCCATTACTCAGGGGTCTAGGTTTCCTGCTCATTTCTCCAGATTATCCTTCACTGTACATGGTCTTCAGATACAAGCGGTTTCCAAATGGCAGGCCCCTGACATAAATTTGCTCTGATTTTGCTCAGAGTGGGTCACAGGGGTTCAATTTTGAGGTTATACGTTTTGTGGTATTCAGACCCAATCCTGTAAAGTATCCATCTATCTCTATTAAAGCAATAGTTTATCCAGAAATTAAAATTCTGTCTTCATATATTCGCCCACATTCAAAACCCACATGACTTCTACTTTCCTTAGAACGGAAAAGAAGAAAAAAAAAAAAATCACACGAGTAGCAGTGCGATATGGCTGTATGTCGGCACGGCAGTGATTTGACTGTAGAGTTCATGAGTGCAGAACACCCAATGACGCCCTGGAACTTACATCTCTGAAGACATTGAACCAACATTTCAAACAGAAGTTATCTATTTTAACAAACAAACTGCATATATGAAGTCTAAACAACTACATTCTTGCCATCAGATCAGAATGGCAAGATGAAACTTGGATGGATATTTATAATTTTAGTAAATAATAACCCTGGAATGGATATTGGGGCTTTCAAGCTAAAAATGACAAAAGTCAGCATAAAAGTATAAAAAAAGAGCCACATAATGGTTTGCATGAGACAACTCTAAGACAAAAATCAGATGCATTACAGCAGGTTTGATGTCAATCACACATCATTGGTTTATTTGTCAACAAACATGTTGAGCATTAAAGAGCAGCATGAACATTCCTCTGAATATTTCCTTTGTTTTGAACTGAAGAAAATCATAAGGGTTTATTATGGAAGCCCATTTCCGCCATGCAGTGAATTGAAAATAAAACAAGGCAATTGTAACTTTTTTTTTTTATCTCACAATACTGACTATTTTCTTGCAATTGCATGATACAAACTCCTAATTCTGCCTTTTTTTATTAGAATTGTTAAGTTATAAAGTCAGAATTGCAAATGTAAACTCAGTTCTGACCTTTTTTCCCAGATTTGCAAGTTTATATCTCACCATTCTCACTTTAAAATTATTCAATGGCAGAAACAGGTTTCCATAGTTTAAAACATGATATATTCAGGTTTTCCTTGATAAATAATGTAAGTTCGCTGCTGTATTAGATAAAACTGCAATTCGGGCACCGACCAGTTTGGTTGAGTTTTCTTCTGTTGTTAAAAAGTAATACAAGACAGTTTATAGCTGACACATACTGCTGATTGGAAATCAACTTAGTGATCCACTTGCACAGCTGCATTTGTTATTGTAATCTAGTTACTTTTAGCTCACTTTACGTGGTTTTGTTATTTTACTCACCCTTGTATTTCAAAATTGATTATTCTGTTTTCATTCTTAAGGATATTACAAGTAGGGTAAGCTTCCTACACCCTAAACAACAGTAAGAGATGAGAGACTTCCTGTGTCATTCACTCTTCTGCCAAACACCCGACTTCAGATCTGACTTAAAAGTGATGTTATTAGGCTGACTTCAGTGTGAGTCAGAACTATGAGTATGACAACATGCAAGCCATCAGTAACAATTAGGCCTAAATTCTTGACTATTGACGCCTTAAGAAGGTTAAATCAAATAGTTAATAGTTTAATAGAGACCAGAGGCCGGACATACATCACTATGAATTTGAGTGTGATCTCTTATGATGGACTTGAAACGTTATTTTAAAATGACGGCAAATGACTTAAATAGAGTGTTCACTGATCAATGTAAGAAAACTTGAGGAAGAAGCCAAAGGGTGATTTCATGCACTTGTCTGAACTATTAAACCCACATTTGCTATGAAGCCTGTTGTGATCACAGTTGTGTCACAGTTGCGTACGGGTGTGTCTTGAAATGCATATGGGCCGGACACTGCACAAGTTCTACCTTTTTTTTACACACATATGTTTTAACTTAGCATCTTGTATGGACTATATGCCAACCCTTACCAAAAAACGTATACTTCAAGTTTTTTTAAGTATACTTTATGTAGTAAGTATAAAAATATCAGTGTACTAGTAGTATACTTTTAAGTGTACTATTTCAATACTGCTTGGGACTAAATTGGCCCACTTTCTAGTATATAAAAGTATACTTTTAAGTATAACAGTAGTAAACTTTGAGTTTTCAGTTTGTACTGCAAGGTACTAAAAGTGAACTTAGAGGTATACTGATAGTTTACTAATTAAATATTTTTCTGCATTTTACTGCACTTTGAAGTATAGTCTGAGTAAACTACTAGTTTAGTAATTTTATTCTGCAAGTATACTCATAAGTTTTATTTAAGTGAACTTTACATCATAATTTAAAGATACTACTATGTCCCTGTTTAGGTATTAATTTATATATATTTTGTTTTATGAATATCTGAACATACAAACATCAAAAGATAGAACAGGGTATCTGCTTGTAAACAAAAACATTTTATTCTAGCTTCATGCATTCTTTTTTTTATAAACACTTGAATGTGGGTGAGTTTCCAAAAAGACTATTATGATGATCAAAACGTAGATGGAGTCGATCAACACTCCAAAGTTTGACAGTCATTATTACCTCTTCATGGGTCGACATTTTATTCCATAACGTTACACAGTTTTACATATATATGGTTTTGATGCTGTTTTATGTCTGATGATTAGATTACATGTGGAAGCATCTGTTGTTTCGGTTTCTTCACTTGTGTTTTGAAAATTCTGTACAGAGGATTTGTAATAGCGCCCCTAGCGTTAAACAATGAAAATACGGATTCTCAGAGCACAAGTAAAGCTCAAATATACTTTGACTTTTTTTTAAAGTCAAGTATACTTAAAAGTCATTTTAAGTATATTTCTGAGACGTATATAAAGCACATTTCTTATACGTACACTGTAAAAACATTTCACCCGTTTCAACTTAGGAACGTACGTTTTGTGGCTGCCTTAAGATTTTAAGTTATTTCAGCTTAAAAGCACAAGTCATTTCAACTCACAACTATCTTGCCTAGTGTTGAATTTCTTTATTTTACGTTCATTTGATTTTACAATATTTTCTGTTTCAACTTATTAAATTAAGTTGAAATAAGTTTTAACATGAAAGCAACGATTGAATCAATGTCAAAAATGGTTGATTTGTCAATGTTAAAGACACTGAATTAATATCACCCGCTATTAATGGTGAAAAAAAGTGAAATTTCAACAAGGCACCATTATTGTGATCAGTGATTGCTTTAGTTGGGATCTTGACTCTTACCTTTTGTTAAGTTAACTTTCTTTTGGAGCTACAATAGTGTTTCAGTGTAAACCCTGATGCCAAAAAATTAGATCTGTGCCACTGCTTAAATCTCTCATTGTAGTATCTGACATTATAAACAAACATATAAAACCAAACAGGATAACTCATATTTAAATAAGCTCACAAAGATTACAGTCAACATAATCATCTGATCCCAGTGGATCTCAGCTTTCATTGCCTTAACCAATGTATTTTAGCACATTGTTACAAAAGACAATGCAAATTGAACATTAGAGTACAAAGAGTCAAGAGTCCAACTAAAGCAAATACTGATCACAATGATGGTGGTTTGACAATTTTTCAACATTAAAAGCAGATGCAAAAGATTCACAAATCAACTATTTTTTTTTACATTGATTCAATGGTTGCTTGCATGTTAAAACTTATTTCAACTCAATTTAATACTTGAAACTGAAAATATTGTAAAATCAACACTAGGCAAGATTTAAAGTTGTGAGTTGAAATGACTTGTGCTTTTAAGCTGAAATAACTTAAAATCTTAAGGCAACCACAAAGCTTATGCTCCTAAGTTGAAATTGGTGAAAATTTTGGAGTGTACATACAAAGTATACTGATTTTTTTGGGGGGTGGGGTGGGGGGGGGGGGGGGGGGGTCAAGTAATCACAAAGTTACAGCAGCTTACCACAATTCACACTGTGAGTTTGTCTTTGAAGCTAACCTGATTAGGCTCCGTAAACTCCTGTAAGAACATCAAACAATCTCAAGATAACACCGTGACACTAACACCACAACAAATCATTATCCTACGAAGATAATACACAGTTTAGAAATCAGTAAACCTCATACTGTAGCTGAACTAAAACTGTTTTGACATCTGCCTCTTCTCATCCATTCAAAGCAACAAACCACACACCTCAAAAGATCACATGTATCAAAATAGTGTGTCTTATTTATACTGCTGACTGGGTGGCCATTAAAATAGCACACAATAGAGCACAACTGTCCCCTGTTTCGAGTCACGGGACCTCCCAGCCATGCCCAATTCCACCTATTTATTTAGAGAGCGCCACTGCAGCAAACTGAAGGCCACTGAACACATTTTGGGGTTTGATATCTCCCTTCTGCAGCTCTGACACACAGCAGGAAGGGCAGGAACCAGCACTGGCATCCCAGCTCTGATGCACGGCACAGCTGCACCGAGTCCTGACCCTGGGAGGTGATGGGGAACCATGGGTGTTTTTTTGTAAAGAGGAGGCTTTCCTGTCTCTGTCTCGGGTGCAGCAGACCAGCCAATGGATATATTAAAACCTTGGCACTGATTTTGTTAAGTCTACCCATTTTAAAAAAGCACAATGAAAAAAAAAAAAAAAAAACTTTACACTTAACACTCGGTAAATGTTAGGTTGAGACCCATCTTGAATATGAAAATATGCTACATAAACAAATACTAGCTCAAATACTGTATACGTTTTGCTTTATTTTGGTTAAAACATCATCCTCATAATATATACATATAAATGAATATAAATATAAATTTAAAGTATAATTTAAATATAAATTTAAATTTAATGTATATACATTTTATTACACCTAAATAATAATAATAAAATAGCACTGTACATTTAATTTTATATAAATTAAATATATATAAATAGTTAGTGTGACAAACAAATGCAACATAATCACACCTAATAATAATAATCTGAACTTTTTTTCTCTTCAATGTTCTTAATATTTAATATAAATATAAATTATAATAAAAATATAAATTCAATTTAATGCATATACATTTTATTACACATAATAATAATAATAATAATAAAATATATGAACAATGT
>NC_133383.1:28889488-28927651 GCF_049309525.1 Garra rufa
AGTGTGTTGACCTGAGTCTGTTCTGGTTTTGGAATACATTATTCCAAGGCGTGTTTTTTGGGAGCCGGCCAGAGGGGCCAGGAATGTTTGACTGCTATCAATCTGAGTTTACAACAAACCAGAACGACTTGTTACAACCGTACCTACACACAACACAGCATGAAACAAACCCCCTTTTGTTAGGTACATGTTATCATCTTCTTCTGAGAGTTTAGTCTATGTGGAAAAGTGGGGGAGGTATTAGTGTAAATTGGGGCAAACACTGAAGTTTGACACCTTTTGGGAACAGGGTGGCACCTATGCAATACACCCAAAATGAAAAAAAGAAAGAGTAAGGTTTTATATCGAATTTATGCATCACAAAACTCATACGACGGAGACTACATTAATTAGAGGCTAAATTTTTTTTTTTTTGCTCCTCTGCCTCTTCTGTCGGACACTGCCACGCGTTACTGTCTCAGAGATGAGAAATTTGCATGATCTGCTGAGTTTACATATTTAAGTGTGTTACCTCACATTAAAAGTTTAACTATACGGAGAAAAAGCATATCTCATTTAGCATTTTCAGATATTTACCTTTGGCATTAGATACTTACTTGCAGTAGTGACAGTGAAATCCAACAAAGTTATTCCCAATCTCGTAACTCCTAAAAAGTACAAAAAGCTCCAAAAACACAGGCGCGTCTGTTTAAGAGAGATGTCTCGATTGTTGTTCAGCGCTGTTTAGTCCACGGCTGTTTATAATATTCATTTTATGTCCTCGCAGTTGCGCGCATATACGGCATGTGAGCTGGAATAATTCACCTCTGTCCCGTTACTCTGGGAGAACAACTGCAGCACTGAGACTCAGCGGCAACACTCTCAGAGAGAGAGAGAGAGAGAGAGAGAGAGAGAGAGAGAGAGAGAGAGAGAGAGAGAGAGAGAGATGTGTGAGTGACGTCACTTACTCACACACGCACGCAGACGCGCAAATGCAAACACTCACTTGTAGGCGCGCTCTGGTGTGGCGAGTATAATTGAAAACACATTGTCAGCTCACCCAGTAAAGTTTATAAGCAGCGAGTGAACTACTTCTCTTAACATGCATGTGATTTCTCAGAAAAGACATTTATATATTAGGTAGTCATAATCAGGCCAGGTATTGTATGTGGTACTATAGGTCATTAATTGGATATGCTTGGATGATTCTGCCATGTATTTAACCTTTGTTTTGACCTATTCTCTACCTTTCTTTTTGTCTTTGTTTAACAGTGCACTGAACGATTATGGTCAAGTACTACACTATTACTTAATACTTACACTATTCAAACAAGCATACTTCCGTCGAATGGAAGCACTTACCATTATGTGACACCACAGTCACTCTCTCTCTCTCTCTCTCTCTCTCTCTCTCTCTCTCTCACACACACACACACACACACACACACTGATTTATTTTGCTTTATATACAGATAGTTCAAATTAATTCAACTTTTTTTGTCTTGATCATTCGATTATGTATATTTGCCTGCAATGCCTTCTCCTGTCAAAACAGTGCAGTGGCCTACAAAAGTATTTGGACACTAAATTTTGGTGTACTTTAGGCGCTTATACACTGCCAATTTTAAAGGGTGAATTTAACTCTCTCAGTGTTAAAATTAAGGGGAGAGTGGGGACGGTTGCAACAAGTGGCAGTTGCAACAAGGCTTATTTCTTCAAGCAGGAATAAGATACAGAGATGATATTCATTTCATTGGCCCCTCATACTTCCTGGAAGAAATCAGCCACATGTGATCATTCCTTCTACCAAAAATCAGTTTCATTGTATAAAAGTATTTTTTTGGTTATAGTGTTTAAGTTGTTTGTTTGACCCATTGTAAAAGTATAACATATTTATCAGTGCATTCTGAGCTTCTGATAGGCATGGCTAGTGGGTGTCTATGATATTGTCTCAAGCTAATATAACAATTTTTATCATGGCTATCACTGTAGGGACAGTTGCAACACACTGTTGCAACCGTCCAAACATGCTGTCCCTTACCACAATACTGATTTAAAAGCTTGCCATAACATTACATAATTGTAATTTTATAATGATAATATAAATTAACCCCTTTCATTGTTAGTTATCTCTCCTTTTTTAAGTGAATAGGTAAAAAAATGTTACTTGTTACTTAAGAATGTTTTTCATTTACTATTCTTTTTTTTTTTTACAGCCAATTTACCTTATTAAAGACCCTGACTATGCACAAATAAAATAAAGAAATTGCAAAATTATATTTAAGAATGATTTAATTACATTTTATTGAATGTTACAACTGTCCCCTATTGTGGGGACAGTTGCAACATTTCACTTTGTCTATTTAAGTGTAAATTGTACGTATATTATCATATGTAGGCATGTTGCAGCAATATGGTGGAGTAGTTGACAGATGTGGCTTTATTGTATTAAAATTTCGGCTTTCTAATACAAACAGTCTCTGAGAAACTAAAGGAAATGCAAAAAGTGTTGAAACTGTCCCCACTCTCCCCTATATGGATACCACCAGTAAAGTGTTAAACTAACACTTTTGAAAGTGTTAACATTTTTAAAACCCTGACAGACTCAAAAACAAACTCTTACAATGTAAAATTTTTACACCAGAATGGATGAAAAAAAAAAAAATGATGTTCAAAGTTAACACTCATGGATTAACTGGTCAACACTGCACCAGTATTCATGTAAATATATAAAAAAAATAAACCCACAAAACAATACATATTTACATTTATTTATTGTTTAATTTAAATATTTTAAATATTTTTCCCTGCAACAAAATGTCTTCACAGTGTTTTCAATACCTGTAAAAAACATGTTTGTGCAACAATTAAAACATCATAATGTCAATGCAAGTCAATACAAAGGCACAAAATACATATTCTTATTTGGTCCATTTGTGCTTTTAATGTCATAAGGTTTGTAATGCTTACATTTATCAGCTTAAACAACAGTCTTTGCTAAGAGTTTGGACCTCGTTGGAGAGAGTAGTCTCATTCTTTGTTTTCAGCATGACGAGATGTATTACTCTGCAGTTTTTAGCCAAGCTATATAGCCACTTACATTTGCAGCATCACAAAAGTGCTCCATTAAAATTGGAAAACTAAATAACGAAAATCTAAAAAACAGGATAATTTTACATCCATTTACCAGGTGAAATATCACAAGTACAAGACAAGTATCAAGTACAATAGTCAAGTCAGCATTATTTATATAGCACATTTTACAATGCAGATTGTGTCAAAGTAGGTTTACAGTGTTAAAAAGGGAAATTGTGTGTTTAAATAGTGTTCCATTCTCCTCTGGCCTGACAAAACCAGCAGTTTAAATCTATAGGCTGCAATAAAGTCAGATTGAGCAGAGGACTTGTCTGGTTCCTGTGGTCTTGTGCCAATGGGTGTGTAGTTGACAAGGTGTTCACTAGGGTGAAACCTGTCTCTAGGGCTCATCTAGATACGGACTAGATCCAGTGGACTGCAGTGACCATCTGATCTGGATAGTCTGGAGTCTGGATCTGGGTGGCTACGGTGGCCTCAGAATAAGAACAAAACAGACTAGTATTAGTGTAGAGGCCATTCTTTCTTACGATGTAACAAAGTCATAATTCCAACTCTCTGCATTGAGGTTGGACTCTTATCAAAATGAATGTACATAAATGGGACAGCACATAAATAAATGGCAGTGCAAACATACCAAAAACTTACATTTGATACGTTTTTGGAAGGAGATCAGACTCTTTATTATTATTTTTTAATAATCAAAACATTAGGCATGATGATCAATAATCTTAAAATATGCAGTTGTGGCTTACCCACCCTGCTGAAAAAACCAGCATATGCTGGTTAGGTATGTTTTGGTGCTGGGATGCTGGTTTTAGCTGGTATATGCTGGTCCTTTGCTGGTTTATGCTGGTCCCTTGCTGGTTTTTGCTGGTTTATGCTGGTCATGTTGCTGGTTAATGCTGGTCCTTTGCTGGTTTATGCTGGTCCTAGACCAGCAACATGACCAGCATAAACCAGCAAAGGACCAGCATTAACCAGCTAAGGACCAGCATAAACCAGCAAGGGACCAGCATAAACCAGCAAAGGACCAGCATATACCAGCTAAAACCAGCATCCCAGCACCAAAACATACCTAACCAGCATATGCTGGTTTTTTCAGCAGGGCATGCATCTGGCATGTGTCCTAACAAAGCTCTTCTCATCCCACTTAGAGTATACTCTTCAAGCATCATTGTCCGAGTGAAAGAATATCTCTCTGAGAAAAAGTTAAGGAGTGCACAACACATAAATATCACTATAAATCAATATGACATTCACAATTATATTTTAAATAAGGTAAAAAAGGCAAAAAAAAAAAAAAAATGGCGTCTGTGAAAAATATTTCAGATGGGCGAGGCGCGCACACGAACAAATATGTGACTGATAACACTCAACAGTGTTAACAAAGGTAACTCTCGGTATTTACACCAGGCAGATGGCGCTGTTTACACTTACTAGTGTTAATCCTCTAAAATTCAACACCACAAGTTTAACTCTTTACTCTAAAAGTCCTTAACACCAGGATTTTAACACTGGATATTTTGCTATTCAAACAAGCATACTTCCGTCAAATGGAAGCACTTACCACTATGTGACACTGCAGTCACTCAATCACACACACACACACACACACACACACACACACACACACACACACACACACACACACAGACAGAGAGAGAGAGAGAGACTTTTTTAAAAGTATAAATTCTACTTTTTTTGTCTTGATCATTTGATTATGTATATTTGCCTGCAATACCTTCTCCTGTCAAAACAGTGCAGTGGCCTACACATTATTTGGACTTAAAAACAAATAATTATAAATTTTGGTGTACTTTAGGTGCTTATATATATCTAAATATTTTTTTAGATGCATACACTAATTTGCAAGTGCATTGTTTGGCTGTGCACACAATTAACAAATGCAGCATATCAAATTTACTGACAATCTTGATGCCTGACTTCAATCTTCTTGGTGAACTGATGAGTGAATTAGTACTGTCTGATTTCATCTTTGAGTCTTCATAGTCATTTTCAGGTCATCAAAGTCATCATTAATTCTCCAAAGTCATCTCCAAGTCGATCCAAAGTTATCTCCGAGTCTTCATAGTCATTTTCTGGTCATCAAAGTCATTTTTAATTCTCCAAAGTCATCTCCAAGTCGATCCAAAGTTATCTCTGAGTCTTCATAGTCATTTTCAGGTCATCAAAGTCATCTTTAAGTCTCCTAAGTCACCTCCATGTCGATCCAAAATCATCTTTGAGCCTTCATAGTAATTTTTTGGTCATCAAAGTCATTTTTAATTCTCCTAAGTCACCTCCAAGCCAATCCAAAGTCATCTCCAAGTCTCCTAAAGGCCTGGGTATACCTCACTTTCCATGTTCTGTTTTAAATTATGGATGGATGAGTTGGACACATGCACGGTACCACCTGCTTGACTTGTTCTGTCTCAACAATAACCTTCTACCTGCACAGATGTCTACGGACATTTCATTATGATAATGAAAACTGCATCACAAGGACAGTGCGTGGACCGCCGCGGAGTACTTGTCCGGTCATCCAAGTAATCTCCAAGTCTCCTAAGCCATTTCCATGTTGCTCCAAAGTCATCTATAAGTCTCCTAAGTAATCTCCAGTCAATCCAAAGTCATTTTTATGTCTTCATAGTTATTGTTTGGTCAACAGTGTCATCTCCTAGTCTTCTAAGTATTGTAAGTCATCTCCAAGCCAATCCAAAGGGATCTCCAAGTTTCTGAAGTGATCTACAAATTGATCTGAAGTCATCTCAAAAGTCCCCTAAGATGACGTTCCAAATGTAGGTTCAGGAGGAGCCTAATCATTCAGTCCTTTCAATCATCATTACAAGCTTAAATAAGAAGCAGTCATTGCACAGTCCTAGCGACCAAACAAAAAAGTGTTTTGTTTTTCTCCCTCTATGTAGTAACGCATTGGGGGTGGTAAACTCAGAGCTCAGGCTGAGCCTTGGGTTCGAGTCTCTGTCGAGGACAGCAAGCTCATTTACCATTAAACATCAGAACTGGATGGGCAGGCAAATTCACAAATCATCTTTCAAAGGCAGTCTAAGTCTCCTAAGCCATCTTCAGTCAATCCAAAGTAATTTCCAAGTCTTCAAAGTCATTGTCCGGTCAAAAGTGTCATCTCCAAGTCTTAAAAGTCATCTTCAATCCAAAGTCATCTCTGCTTTTTCAAGTCAAATGTGTCAATTCAGTTGAAATAGGTTTCCTAGTTCATCTCCAAATTGATCCAAAGTCATCTCTTAAGTCTCCAAAGTCTTCTCCAAGTCAATCCAAGTCATCTCTGAGTCTTCATAGTCATTGTCCGGTCATCAAAGTCATCTCCAAGTCCTCTAAGTCATCTCCAAGTTTTCTAAGTCATCTCTAATTCTACAAAGTTATCTCCAAGCCAATCCAAAGTCATCTCCAAGTCCTCTAAGTCAACTCCAAGTTTTCTAAGTCAACTCTAATTCTACAAAGTCATCTCCAAGCCAATCCAAAGTCATCTCCAAGTTTCCTAGGTCATCTCCCAGTCTCCTAAGTCATTTCCAAGTCGCTCTAAAGTCATCTCTAAGTCTCCTAAGTCATCTCCAAGTCAATCGAAAGTAATTTCAGTCTTCATAGCAATTGTCAGCTTACCAAAGTATCTAAAACTTTTCAGTAATAGTCATTGTCCAGTCAACAGTGTCATCTCCAAGTCTCAAGTCATCTTCAAGTCAATCCAAAATCATCTCTGAGTCTCCAAGTCAACTGTGTCAATTCACTTGAAACAGATTTCCTAGGTCATCTCTAAATTGATCCAAAGTCATCTCCAAGTCTCCTAAGTCATTTCCAAGTCATTCCAAAATCATCTCTAAGTCTCCAAAGTCTTCTCCAAGTCAATCTAAGTTATCTCTTCATAGTCATTGTCTGGTCATCAAAGTCATCTTCACGTCTTCTAAGTCATCTCTATGTCAAATAAGTCATCTCCAAGCCAATCCAAAGTTATCTCCATGTTTCCTAAGTCATCTCCTAGTCAATTCAATGTCATTTCTAACTTGCTTTAAAATCATATCTAAGTCTATTAAGTTATCTACAGTCAATTCAAAGTCATTTCCGAAGTCCTCATAGTCATTGTCCGGTCAACAATATTATCTCTAAGTTTCCCAAGTCATTTTCAAGTCAATCAAAAGTAATTTCAGAACCTTCATAGCAATTGTCTGCTCACCAAAGTCTCTGGGACTTTTTTCAGAGTCTCACCTGCTCTTCTGTGTGTGTGCTCCTTGACATCCTGTAAGACAAATCCGAGTATCAATACTCAAGACTCCAGGTTTCTGCACACTATAAAGTCTCACTCACTTGTTTTGGTTGTGTTCCCGCCTCTTTCAATAAAACATACCATGTGTTGTTCCACATCCTCTCTTGTCAACTTAGAGTCTGTGCCAAATTAGAGTAATTTTCAGGCTTGTTTTCATATGTAAAGTACAAGCTTTCAAATCTGTATTGAGTCAGAGGCACTAAATGCATCTGCAGCAATACTAGTCATAGCCTCAAATCTTATCTGTTGGCATGCTCTATCACTGGATGTAAAAAACAAATTGACACAACTTACCAGAGAAAAAAAAAAAAAAAAAAAAAAAAAAAAACTTGAGCCGAACATTTGCATTTGGTATAAAAGAGTCTTAAATGACTGTGATGAACTGAGTAATAAAATCAAAAGAGACTCGCTTGAGTATTTTAACCGAAAGTGGTTGAAGGAAAGACTCTGACATTCATATTAGTGGCAGATGTAAACAGCACTGTTTCTCGGCTGAACACTTCTGAGATAGTTATGCACATAACCAGGTGTGAACAGGGCCAAAGTTGAAAAGACCAGTTTTCACAGGAACTGTTCTTTAAAGTCCTGGAAATGAAGTCCCTGCAAAAAGAAACACAGATATGTCATTAAAATACTGCACTGCTTACTCAGCCTTTTGTTGTTGGGGGATAAATGCTGTTTCACATTGCATAAAAGTACAAAATGTTTCTCGTGGTTCCTGCGAATTGTGGTTCAATATAATTCCATGACAGCCCTTCGCATGAAGATGGATCAATTTTACAGCCCAATCAGTTGTTTAAATGAAACTGAGGTTAAATTTCTTCTGAAGTTTGCACAACAGCATACCAAGAAGCAACATCTGACTTACAGCTGGGTTTAACAAGATTTCCTTCTTTTTATAAACTGTCAAGCTTCGAGCCAATAGCACCAATGTTTCTTCCTGCAGTAAACATTGTTAGATTGTCTGTTCAGTGCATTCATAACATGAAAATGTCAAATATCTTTGCAGTAAGCTGCACTGCCCAGTGTAATTAACCTTTATTGCCAAAAAAAAAAAATCAACAAGATCATATTGTTGCATGGCACCAGCATGACACTGAAATCACAGCCGCATTTTCCTTATTCTTCCAGGCATGTCATAACTCACTTGACTTCTTACGCCATATTTTTCAGAGGGAGTAGGGACATTTCTAAACATGTATTCCGAGGCCAGGGGAGTTGACAGGAGACCTGGCGTCTCTTGTTTCTGCCAGAACAGGCAGGCCGAACAGTTAGAACAAGAGTTCAGGACATGAGGGTGAGAGAGCGAGAGGAAACAGGAGGTCATATGGTGGAGGGGTTGGCGACCTTCCGGACTGCTGTCAGAGACAGATTAAATAAACTACAGATAGAGGCGATGAGCTATGGTGTCTTAGTAGTTTCCTTGCAAAATGACAGAGGACCTTTGCTGAAGGCGTTTTTGATTGGAAAGCCTTTTACTGGAATCTGTAATAAACACACTTTAGCCAAGAACTGGGTCAAACAAGACTAATGAGTCAACTCCCACATGTGTGCTGCACTGACTTTGTCAAGCTCAAAGAAGTGACGCTAACATCTTGCTAGCAAATCACAACAGCACATAGTCAAGACATACAGTCCATAAACCTCTCAAACAATCACTTAAGAATAGATCTCCTAGAAGTACTAGTTTGATTTCAGTTGAAATAAAGCAATAATTCATTGTTTTAAATAAATAACTTACACATACGATGAGGTCAGTAGATGCACAAGTACTCTGTCTTGAATTAAGCCTATTTGCATTTTTTCTAATGACTCACTAGCGCCCTCTTTGCTTCCAATATGTGCCACCATAGAATTGACTTCTACCCAACAGTCAGTGGCATCAAAAAATGGTTTAGGGACAAGGCCTAACTATCTCAGCAGAACTTAATAAATTGTCATGGTCTTTAGGGTGTTGCACAGCAGACATGAAGCATGTCTTTAAAATTAAAACACATGGTCTACACACACCACAAATTCGGCATGTGTTCGCAGCACCCAGCAACTCTAGAGACTGTTCAAAATCCTACAATGCCACAGAGCGCAAGTTACATAGTTTCAGTTAATGTACATTACATTTATTCCAAATCAATGTACATAATAACACCATCAGGGACAATTACATGACAATGATGTATTCAAATTGGGAAAGTTTTTCCTTTGCATTTGCATTTGCACACAGACGAAAACATTGTCAAAACAATCCTTGCTCACATGGATCCACGAAACGACCAGAAACACTGTATTATTCATGCCAGGCCAGTAGGTGGCAATGTCACTTTTTAAAGAAACACTATGCACCTGTTCACATACCTATAGACCTCCAAGAAGTTTCCTCCAAGAAGGCAAGGGAGGTATCTCCTCAAAATATTGCATGAGAAAAAAAAGTGTAATAGAAAAATAAAACAACGGCAATAGTACAAAATATATCCAAAAAAAAAAAAAAAAATTGGATAAATCACTTGCTTTTCTATAGAAACATTGTTCAACAGTGACACCAGCAGGTACCCTGTAAAAAGTTTTCACCAATTTCAACTTAAAAACTTAAGTTGATTTAACTTAAAATTTTAAGGCAGCTGCTAAACTTAAGTCATTTCAACTCACAAGTTAAATCAACTCATTTTTATTGTAATAAGTTCAAATGATTTGTAGTTTTAAGCTGATTTAACTTAAAATTTTAAAATAGCTGCTGAACTTAGGTTTTTAAGTTAAATCTGGTGAAAACTTTTTACAGTGTAAAGTTACAGCGGTAGTCCGCGTCTCTCTCACCTCCCCTGAGTTTTAAAGGGAACCCTGAGAATTATGGCATATATGGCTTAATATAACATAAATTATGTCTCTTACTGAAATATGTATTGAAAAAACCCATGAAAGATTTACATTTTTTAAAAAACCCACATCGTTTTATAAATATTTTGGACTATTGGGGGTGCAATTATGATACGAAAAAGGTTGTGCTCTGTGAGCTACTGGTGCAACCTGTCTTTTACCACAACATAATTGTCACAAATTTGGCCTGTGTTCTTCAGTCCGCTCGCCACCAGAGGTCACCTCGCCATTCTATTGACATTCACATTACATTGACTGTTCCACTGCACCCTGGACTACACTTCCCATGTTCCACTGCACAGACTGCACTTTCACCTGTAACCAATCACCAACTGTATAAATACAAGGCCATTACAATCATTAAGGGCCGAGTATTGTATAGCGTGTAGCACTCAGCTAGTGTTAGCTACAATTACGGAGCCTATTCCTAGTGTTCCTGAGTCAGTTTAAGTCTTGTTCTAGCCATGTAATTTGTGTTTTTGATTCACTGCCTGGTTATCTCATCTTGTCCAGTCTGCAGCCTGCCCTGGAACTCTCGCCTGTTTGGATTACACTTCGTCTTGCCATTTCAGACTCTGTTTGCCCCTTTTTTGAACTCTCGCCTCTCTGTTTGGATTACCTGTTTACCTCACCCCTTTAGATTACATTCGCTGCCGATTGACCCTCACCTGTCCCTGGATAATTCTTATGTTTTGCCCATACAGTTTGACCATGTCTATGTTTAGAAATAAAGCTTCGCATTGGGATCCTCCCACTTCACGTCCTCGTTGCGCCATAACAATAACTCAGAATACAGAAGTAAAAAAAAAAAAAAAAGTAAGTAAAAACTCACATATTTGGATATAATTGTCACGTTCCAGGCGGGGTTGAGGAGTGGAGAATGATGAGGAGAACCGGAGTAAATTAAAACGTAAATAGTTTATTAAATAAAACACTGTAACTAATACAAACAAACAAAAACCGGGAGCATAAGACGATCACATGAAACCAAGCAAACAGCAGTAACAGAATCAATGACGGACATGGGGAGTGCACACACAGACTCTTAAATATACTGAAACGGGGGCGTGGTCACAAACAAGATAACAAGAATACAAGGGGGAAATACAAATATGGGCATGAATGAACTAACTAAACATTACCAAAAGGGGGAGACAAGGACTAAACCATATAAGCTAGAACCATAGGGGAAAAGACACTAGGAAAACATGACAGAACAGGACAAGACATAGACATGATTCTGACAATAATCACTTTTTTATGTCAAAATAAGTCTTAAAATGGCAGGATCTGTGGGAGTTTTTAGTGAGCAATCAGCCTGGTGAAATGTCTGTCTGTCACTGCCTTGAGTTATTGTTTTCAAATAAATGTACAATTCTTAAAAACACTAACTTTCTTGAGATTCTTACTTGGCCTTAATAAATAGAATATTGATTTCAATTTTGAGGTCTTTGCCTCCTCTTTTCAGAACACCACACCACTGATATAGATCGTTTTTGTAGTTTACACGAAGATGTTATTGGTATCGTTTCCAAAAACGTCCACTTTGAAACCCATTTTCAAAAGTTTGCATTTCCAGGCTCCAAAAGCACTATTGTCATGTAAATAAACAGACAAAAGCATTAAATGTTTTCCATTTTTAGTTGAAAACAGTATCATGTAAACACCCCCTTAGACTGGAAGAATTGCTTTCCTCAATTTTCAGTAAAACATTTGTCTTTCTGTGGCTTCAATGAAGTTTATGCTTCATATAATAAAATATAGATCACCCTTTTTCTTTCTGTTCACTGTTTTTCAAACATAAAATCTTGCTCACTGACTCTTGAGTCTTGAAGTAGACTTTTGCTTTTTAGTGATTAGATTCACGGTTGTAGACTGCCGCCTTTGTTCAATAACTGTGAATTGCTCTAGCCACGATGTGGTGCGCCATTGTGGTTCTTGTCCTGTGTGTGACCACCTTTAAAGCCTGGTGTGAATACCAGAACAGCAGCTCTTGGACCGTATGCTGTAGAGCAGAATCCAAACCACAAAATATGTTGATGAGCAGCTGAAAATGGTCTTTTAAACCTGGGAAATGCTTGAGCATGTACAATTCCTGAGAATTTTGAGAAATTTCCGAAATGTCATTTTTTTTTAACTGATATGGAATGTGGCCCATCACTGAATGCTGTCTGGCACAACAACCATTTTTCCCAAACATTCCTTTCAGGATGTGAGATCCTCTACATGCGGGTTGTAAGGAACCGTTGAGTGACTCACAGAGCCTCTTTCTCTACAGATGTTTGTTATTGAGTCAGTGAGGTCAGTAATCACATTTTCACTGCATGTTAGCGATACCTCACCGTGGGTGTGTCCTGGGGGTCATGGCAGGATTGGCAAATCCCTTTGAAGCCAATTGCAACTCCCAGTACCACCATCTTGTCAGTTTACTCACAGATTCAAAGGAATTTCTGAGTTAATGCCTTCCATGTAGATGGGCATAAACCGGGGTGCTTCAGTATTAACGTTCTAGCTCTTTCTTCTCTCCGTAGGGGAAAAATCGAAGAGAGACGCTTGGTTGAAAAAACATAAAACAGGATCTTCAAAGACATCTGAGGTCTGGTCCGTATTACCCCAAGTATCTACATGGTTTTGATCAACCAATCAATTCACAAGCTGAGCAAACAGGTGCTATGCAGCCATCTAATAAACGACTTTTCCCTGTGATGGTTTTAGGTCAAGCTACTGGTTGCTTTTGAACAATAATTACTGTTAACACATTTTTGTTGTTATTACATTGTTATTATATATTAATTACTTTTCAAAACAGTCAGACTTATGGATTTTACTCACCATTGCACAGCAAAATTAACCTGACAGAAAAAAGCAACAAGCAATGTGAACTACCGATTTCTTCATTCCTGAGCTTGTTGCTTTGCTCTCTACCAGTGCAAATGGAAAAGGATGGAAAAGCCATTATTTGAAACAAAAAAGCCCTGTTATTTAGAGGAAAACTTGGTGTAGTTTGACATAAGGAACCAATTAACCCCCCTCTTTACCCCCAACCCCCTACCTTACTCTACCTCTGTCTCGGCTGTCCTGGAGAGAGAGCAGAGGAACTTGTTGGCAGTAGACATACCACCAGGTTATGGACATCTGCCTGATAACAACAACATCTGAGCCTGTTTTTTTTTTTTTTTTTTTTTATATATACACATTCTGACAGAGAAAACAATATATATGGGTCAAAGACACAATGGGCAATATTGGTTATGTTTGATTTAAAATTGATATATTATTTAAAAAGTATATTAAAATGCAATTTATAAAGTATACTATGATGAGAATTCATATGTTTTTGATAATTTTGTGTACAGCTTGATTCTTTGCATGCCCATGCCTACGTGCTGCAACTAAACTTACTTTGCGGAAAATTAAAAATTCAAAATGAAAAGCTAAAGTTTTATTTATTTATTAGATTTTTTGGTCTGTTTTTATTTTTATTTTCATTTTAATTTTTATTTAAATTCAGTTTTTAGTTTTAGTTTGTTATGCTTTGATATTTTTTATGATAAATATTTTTATTTAGCTATAATTAATTTTTATTTCAGTTTTAGCTTTCGTAATTTTAGGACATAAACATAATCTCATTTTATTTTTAAATTAGCTGCATTATTTTTTTTGTTTGTTTGTTTTGTTTTTAGTTTTATTTTGTATGTTTATAATTTTATGTTTTCATCTTATTTCACTTGATGAAAACACTTGATAATAATTTTAGATTTAGTTTCAGTGAACAATAACATGGTTTCACTACTTTTTTATTAAGAAATATGTTATTATTATTATTTTAGATCTTCTTTAGAATCATTCATTATCAAAATGTAATTTCTCTTTCTTCTCTTTCTTTCTTTTTATAAACCTTAAAAACGATTATTATGATTCAAAAACTATTATTTTTTTCTTATAGCTTTTACAAAATCACACATATTAAATAATACAAATATTATTACTGTGATCATTCCACTTTAAAAGCCAGCAGATAGCTTTTTTATTCTCTCTGTACTGGTATTATAACATAACATCAGTAATTCCTTGTAGTTTGTACTGCTACTTACCCTCTCTCACTGCATGAGGATGATTTCTGGATCTTATTTGTCCGCTTGACAAACAGGATTTCCAGATTCTGGAAGTCTCACGAGGGCTCTTTCACGACACATTCCTATTCCAAACACGCATACCTTTGTATCCATTCACGCAATCAGGGTCAGATCAAAGGAACATGAACCAGCCACAGTGTCTTGGTTTTATATAAGCCAGTTTTGATACACCTCATCTCCAAACTTACAGATAAGACGATAAGCTCCATTAAGACGATTCTTCAGTTCAAAACAAATCTTTATTAGTCTCTTTAACAGCCTCTATAACATTTCATCTTTGTTATACAGTATTCTTAACGCCAAGCTGAAGAAGAATGTTAAAAGCCCTTGCATGGGAACTGGTGTGTTTTGTATAAAATCACAAGCTCTTAACCCTTGGACATGTGTTATACAGATGGTTCAACACAAAGCACACTCCTTATGAAAAAAAAAAAAAAAAAGAGTGAGAAGAAAAAGTGCCCCGTAAGGGAGCTAAATGCCCTTTTTGTGGCGATCAATCCTAACAAGTTAAATTTCCTGACAGGAGGCTAGCCAAAACACTAGCTGCGTCATATTTTGCTCTGGTCTCTGGTTAAGTCTGTCACTTTCAGGCTGTGCTAACAGCTTGTAGCATTTCATTGCTGTGTGTAGCCCCACCCTGGTGTAAATCTATGTGGTTAGCCTTGTGTGTGCCTATGGTAACATACTCACAAGCTAATATCTAGACTTTTGACTTTCAGCCTAAAGTCTGGTCCACATTGTGAATTCTCAAATGATTAAGAATGATTAAGAACGATTAAGTATTACATTTGGTTCCAGTAGAGTAAAACTAATTTTAACCTAGAAAATGGTCAACCCAGACTCATCGGAAAAACATGCCTACGACATTTCAGCAAAATTATATTACATCGCATTTTGCATGTTTCTTGACTCTTTCAAAGTGGAATGTCCAGTAAGTTGTCCTAAAAAGTTGTCCTGTTTAGTTGTATGCTAAATACAGTCTGGCTGTGTTTTATTATGTTGTTTGAGAAATATGTCTGATATTGAGTGATGTTAAAAAGTTAAAGCTTTATCGAGTTTAAAAATAATGCACCATCTACACTAAACCAAACCCTAAAACTAATGATAGTGGTACCAAAAGCAAACATGAGATAAAACACATTTGCTAAGGCAATCAAATCAAGTCTTTGAGCATTTTGCAACACAAGTTCAATGCTGTACCAGGTGCGCTAACAAGCAAGTTTACCATGTCAGAAAAGCCATATATAGGGAGCTGATTATGTGACGCAAACATTAAAATGTATTCGTTAACAAATCACAGCTTAGCCTCATTGGAAATACGTACTTGTTTCTGCAACACTGATATTACAACCTCATTGCACATTTAGTGACAGTTTCACAGTAAAATGTCCAGTAAGTGGCGCTAAAACATGTTCAATATATTGCAGTGGTTATGTTTTAATTATGTTGGTACAGGCATATATTGTGACATTTTTATTACCTTGGTTCAGACATGTGTTGCAACGCTCCAGGAATTGTCCCTAAAAGGTCAATGCCCTATTGTGTCGAAAAATTGAATAAACCCCAACCAACCCTAAACCTAATGATAGTGTTAGCAAAAGCAAACATGAGATAAAACATATTTGCTGAAATACCTCATTGCATAAACCTAATGATAGTGTTAGTGAAAGCAAACATGAAATATAACATATTTGCTGAAGCGATCGTGCCAATTTATCTTGCCTCTCAGGCACGTGCACAGGTAGGGCTCAACCTGTGCAGAGCACATGCCCTTTTTGTAATTACACTCGGAAGTGCCCTTTTTTTTGGGGAGTTTTTTTTTTTTTTTTATAAATCAATGCTATTGGTAACCCTTTATGTCTGTTTGTCTTTTTAACAAATATTTAACCAATTAAAGGCATTAAAAAGCGCATCTCTTAGAACCGCTCGAACTGTCAGTCAAACTTCACAACTCCGCCCCCTGAGCACCGCGAACTTACGTATCAGCACATCAGTCAGAGTCATAAAGCAGAAACAGATGAACGTCTTCGTCTTGTAACGGTAAAATATCTTGTTTGAATAAATGCAACGTTTTCTTTATTAAATAAACACTAGTATGTCTATAAAGGTTCATATAATACATCACCACACCAATGTGATGTTGATGTAATGTGATGTTGTCGCTTTAATGATGGACAAATTGCACACATTCGCTGGTCGAGTGATCCTTGTCAGCTAGGTAAAATATGTTATAAGAAATTTTATTTTGATTTTATGGCTATCTGCTGAATGTGCTGATGCATGTATATATTATCTGTATAAAAGTTATTAATACTAATTAAATATAACATAAGAATATTATTGTGTTTTTTTTTTTTTTGTTTTTTTTTTGTGGTGGATGGGTTCGTGAAGGGTTTGGGGCGGGTGCCCCTTTTTTCAGTTTCAGCACATGCCCCTCAAAAGGTCTGTGCACGGCCCTGTTGCCTCTACAAGTTTTTGAGCTGTTTTATCGAGTGTCATGACTTGGACTTGATGCACTTTGCATCGCAAGTTCAGTGCCCAGGTGTGCTAACAAGCAAGTTTACCATGCCAGAAAAGCCAGGCAGCTGATAATGTGAAGCAAACATGTCTTTGAGATCTTTTATTGAGTGTCATGGCTTAGACTTGTAGCAGAACGCTTTGCATCGCACGTTCACTGCTGTACCAGGCGGGCTAAAAATCAAGTTTACCATATCAGAAAAGCCATACATATGGAGCTGATCATGTGACGCAAACATGAAAATGTATTTGTTAACAAATCACAGGTTACCCTCAATGAAAATATGTGCTTGTTGCAACATTTCTGCAACACTGATATTACGTACCTCATTGCACATTTTGTAAAGTTTTTATTACATTGGTGCAGGCATGTATTGTGGCATTTTTATTACTTTGGTTTAGGCATGTACAGTATTGTGGCGCTTCAGATTTCAAATATCCGGGAAGTGTCGCTAAAAGGTTAATGCTCTATCATGTTGGAAAATAACATACATCCTACACCAAACCAACCCTAAATCTAACAATAGTAACAAATGGTAACAAAAGCAATTATGACATAAAACACATTTGCTGAAGCTATTGTGCCAATTTTTCTTGTTCTTTTTCAAAAGTCTTTGATCTCTTTTATCCAATGTCATAACTTGGACTAGTACTTTAGTGCTTTGCATTTACAATGTACAATTCTGTACCAGGTGTGCAAACAAGCAAGTTTACCATTTTGGAAAAGCCATACATTGGGAACTATTTATATGTTAACATTAAATGTATTCGTTAACAAAACAGAGGTTAGCCTCACTGGTGTAGTCGCGGCCTAATGGTTAGAGAGTCGGACTTGTAACCCAAAGTGAATGAAAAATGAATGAAAACCCAGCTCTCTTCTACCTTCAATAACACAACTGAGGTGAAACACTCGAGCAAGGCCACTCCCTGGGCGGTGCAGCAATATGGTTGCACACTGCTCTGTGTGTGTGTGTGTGTGTGTGTGTGTGTGTGTGTGTGTGTTACCTAATGTGTGTGTGCACTTGGATGGGTTAAATGCAGAGCACAAATTGCAGAGCACAAACTGAGTATGGGTCATCATACTTGGCCATAAGTCACATACTTTTGTTTTCCTTTTATTATGTGCTAGATGCAACATTTCTGCAACACCGATATTATGTACCTCACTGCATGTTTTGTAGCAATTTCAAAGTGATATGTGCAGTAAGTGGTACTAAACCACACATTCAATACATGGCCATGGCTAAGTTTTTACTATGTTGGTACAGGCATGTATTGTGGCTTTTTTATTCATTTGGTTCAGGCATGTTTTGCAGCGATTCAGAATTCAAATGTCCAGGAAGCATTGCTAAAAATGTTAATGCTCTATTACGTTGGACAAGAACATAAACTCCACACCAAACCAACACTAAACTAAGGAGATCATGCCAATTTATCTGGCCTTTACAAGTTTTTGAGCTCTTTTATCGAAGTATCATGATCGGAGTGCCTTACATCATAAGTTCTATTCTTTCAGGTGTGCTAACAAGCAAGTTTACTATGTCAGAAAAGGGAGCTGATTATGTGATACAAATGAGTGCTTTGCATTACAAGTGCTGTACCAGGTGCACTAACAAGCAACTTTACCATGTCAGAAAAGCCATAATGCTCTATTGTGTTGGAAAACAACATACACCCTACACAAAACCCAATCCGTAACCTACCCAGTAGTGATATATAAAAAAAAATGCATTTTCTGATGCAAAGATGCTTTTATGGGGGTTTAAAATGGTTTGTTAAACCATAATTTCACAGGATTTGTACTGGAGTGTTTCACTTAACAAGTGCAACACCATATCACGTGAGCTCTTGAGCAAACCTACTGTGTTAGAAAATCCATACAAATAAAGCTGTATATGTGACACAGTATCCAAATCTCAGAGCATGTCAAAATTGTTTTGAGGTCATTATGTGAAAATTGGGCTTGCTTTCTAAACTCTGGCCTGGCAAATCATGATTTATATAAAAAGGAATAAAAGCTGTCTGAGATTTACTGCCTGTAATGTTCATTTCAACTGGAAACTGCTATGATTTTAATGCCACTGGTTTTCATTTCAGCTAGAAACTGCAGTGAATTGTATGTATCGGTATGCTTTTGCAGAAAATGTTAGTAGAAACACGTTTTTCCAATGATCTTAGTTTGGAAATCTTAAACGACTGAGATGGTATTGTGTTTAGTTCCAGTAATGTGCAACAAATTTTACCCTGGAAAACGTTTCAAATTATGTCATATCAACATCTGCCAAACTGATTAAGCTAGCTAAATAACTAGATGAGACTGTACTACCCAGAGGCTCACTGATGCAGTAGACCTCCCATTGACCTGCCAGCAGGACGGACGGTTTAAGCTTGTCTCTTGGGATGACGCCCTCCTAAGCCCACCATGGCTTCCACACGTAAAGTTGACATACAGCTTCCCTGGGCCCTGGGAGACATTTACATGCAGCGTTTGCGGTACCACACAAATCTACTCTATTAGACTAGCCTTTACATAGGGACTTTGTGAAGTTTGTACACTTTGTACTTTCTCGGTTAGTTTGGCTGCTTATCAAAGTCGTAGAATTGGTCTATTACTCCTCTTTAGTGTAATGAATGCCATTATGTTGCAGGGAGTATAGCTCAGTTATATATTTGATACATAAATAACAGAGACAAGGGGAGCTCGATGGGTAGAACATGTTATTGGTTGTTTGGAGACGGGCCAGAGATCTTGACTGGGAGGCCTGTTCAGTAAAAGCTCTGACGGTGTGGGTTGGAGGGAAAATGAGGCTTTCATGTCCTGGGTGGCCTGTTTAGCTTGCATTGAAGTGCAAGAAGAGGATGACCATTTACTTCCACAGTCCATCAGGGAAATTATTGTCTGAAAGACTTGCACAACTATACACAGCTGGACAACTACCATTGTTTTCCGAGACACAGAGTCATGCATATCTGTTCAGATGGACGTCTGTGTTGAGTTTATTCAACAAGATATAAATGTTCTGTCATCGTTTACTCACCACACTCAATTCAGTCCAATCCCGTGTGAGCTTATTTCTTCTTTCTTTGAAGAATATCCTACTTGCCTAGAATTTAAGCCTCTATGCTCTGAATATATTTTTCATTGAAGTTCATAAATCAAATATGGTAGCACTGAGATCACTGAGGTTTGGTGTGCTGTGTTCAAATATGCATACTTTTTACTATGTCATGGGAGAGGATTTGGAAATGGCAATGAACACAAGTGATGCTAGCGAGTCACATGATAATGACAGCATGATGAATGTAGTAACTCCAGATCATAATATACACATTCATACAATATAGAACATATTTTTGGAATGGTTGCGAAATAGTACTTTTAGGGAGTATTTAGTATTTTAGTATTCAGACCGATCTGTTTGTCGTCAATATGCTATTTTTGAAATCCATAAGGGTTTTGTAGTCCATTTGAAAGCTTTTTTGGGTTGAATAGTTCTATTTTACAAGGTGTCATGAGTTGGATTTGTACCTAAGCGTTTTGCATCACAAGTTCAGTGCTGTACCAGGTGCACTAACAAGCAAGTTTACAATGTCAGAAACACCGTACATAAGGAGCTGATTATGTGACACAAACATGAAAATGTATTTGTTAACAAATCACAACACAGCCTCATTGAAAATACATGACGTGATGTCAAAAAAGCCATATAGATACAACACGAATGAAATTGTTGTAATCTGTAAGACAATTGTTGTAGTCTGTAAGACTTTTGAAGTCTATTTGAAAGCTTTTTAGGTGAACTATTTCTTTATACCGTTAACCTTAAAATTCAAACTAAAATTTGAAATAGATTCGAAAACATAACTATTTTAAAAGGTTTTGTATGAATTTGTATGATGTGATTTGTACACCAACATATGATTTTTAGCAAAACAAAAATCATGAAGATCCACTTATATGCTTTTTAGGTTGAACTATTCCTTTATATTGTAAATTTTATCTATTTTATGAGGTGGCAATTTTATATACATTCGTATGATGTGATTTGTATGGGAACATACAATTTTAGAAAAAACAACAAACTTGAAGATCCACCTCTACAAAAATATAATAATGAGTTTGCAAAAATGTATACAAATTAGCCACCAATTCTCAAAAATTTAACTAAATAGTATCACAAAATAATATGTGCATATGTTAACACACTCACAAGCAAACATATAGCTTTGCAAAGCCAGACTTTTTAATGTTAGCCTAAAGTCTGGTTCACAGTGTGAATTGCGTATTGGTTTGGGTCCAGTAAAATGAAACAATTTTAACCTGGGAAACGGTCAACTCAGGGTCATTGGAAAATCATGCCTGTGGCATTTATGCAAAATAGTATTACCTTGCATTTTGCATGTTTATTGACACTTTCAAAGTGAAATGTCCAGTGAGCGGTGCTAAAATAGTGTACAGTTTTATCCTAAAAACGTTTTATTTGTTGTTGTATGCATTAAAGTTCTTTAGAATGATCTGTCCATTGAGTTACATTAATGCTATTGAATTGAATGTAACTCAATAATGCTGTATCGATTTAAAAATAACATACCATCTACAGTAAACCAGAACCTAAATCCAATAACAGTGTTAACAAAAGCATAGAATTAAAATAATAATAATAATAATAATAATAATAATAATAATAATAATAATAATAATAATAATAGATAAAAAAATATCAGAAGCAATCATGCCATTTTATCTTGCATCTACAAGTCTTTGAGCTCTTCTATCAAGTGTCATGACTTGGACTCTTACCTGAGTGTTTTGCATCACAAGTTCAATGCTTTACCATGTACACTAACAAGCAACTTTACCATGTCAGAAAAGCCACACACAGGGAGCTGATTATGTGACACAAACATGAAAATGTATTTGTTAACCAATTTACACCTCAGTGAAAATATGCGCTTGTGGCAAGTTTACCATGTCAAAAAAGCCATATGAATGTGATGCAAAAAAAAAATATTGATTTCACGTCAGACGGGTGGGGTTAAAAAAGTTATAAATTTATTCAAAGTTTTCAAAAGTTATGTAATTATTCACGTATGAAAATAAATGCCACAATTAAAAGAATAGCAACAATAACAAGAATCACATTATTAATGACTGTTAATTCTATGAATGTAATTTTGATTAAAATAAATAAACATATTAATTCCCAATTCCCAGTTGTCAATGATTAAATCATTTGTCAATCTGATCAAATAAAGTCTAATTAAACATAGTCTAATTAATCAAATTAGAATTAAAATCAAAGTCGAATTAAAGATGTAAGTCAAATTCAAAGCTAGTCAAATCTGAGAGAAGTAAGTCTAATAGAATTATTAGACTGTCTTGGTTCACCCAGTATCAGAGTAAAAGATACAGAGTGGAGAGAAAGAAGAAGTAAAAAGTGTGAAGTCTCCCATCTGCAAGGGGTGCAGGGTTACCACTTCTTATACCCAAAAACCAGACAGTACAGTCTATAAATACATTTACTAAGAAGTACTTCTTGTTTTAAGAACATCGGTCTGTCTGATGGAGTTATTGATAGATATGATAATGTACGAAAATAACATAGCTACATAGCAACAGCATACAGTTTCATGTCATATCTCAATAGGTCAGTCAGGGTAAAACTGATACAAATACATATTCTCAAAAAGATTAATAATGATATAATAATTCATAAGACATATTCATAATACAGTTAATAGTGCATAATCTTAGATATGAATATGCAAACTATTGTTAATTTCATAAAGTTGACACATCAGAATGGGAAAAAAAAAAAAAAAAAAAAAAACATTAGCCACCAATTCTCAAATGGTGTCAATGCACCATTTTTGTAGTCCATAAGACTTTTGAAGTCTATTTGAAAGATTGTTAAGTAAATATTTCTTTATATTACACTGTAAAATCTAATTAGTTGGGCTTACTTAAAAAAAGCATGGAAACCGATTGCCTTAAAAAAAACTAAGTAAAGTGAAATAGAAATAATATGTTGTACTGACAAATGCTTAGTTAGTATAGTTTACTTACATGAGAGTTCTAGCAACTAAAAAAGAACTGTAGGGGCGACTTGATCCTTTACTTAAGGTTTACTCTTGACTTAGTATAGCTACTCACTGACTCCCAGAGTGCATTGCAGCATGCATAAATTATGCAGTTGGTTTGTTTTACTGTTGTTATTTTTATTTGCTAAATTTATTTACTGTCTTGTGTCAATAGTAGCACAACAAAAAGAGCAAAGAAAATAATAAAATGGTTTTTGTCACAATTAATAAAAATAAATAAAACTGAATTGTTACCATTGTTGTGATTAGCGTGTTGAATGTTGAAGTCTGTCTGTGACTTGAGCACATAACCACATATAGTTAATGATAATCTCAACCCAATTAAGTATATCAAGGTGTTTATGAAGAACAATGAAGTTTTAAAAGATCATCAGTAAATATTAAAAATATATAAGCTAATGATTTATTTAAATAGGTTGCCTTCTAAAAGCAACCTGCATATTACTTTTTGTCCCTTGAAATCAATAATTGTGATTCCATATTGCATTGCTGTATCAATAGGAACAAAATCACAATAAAATAAATAAAGTTCCAACTACCCAACCAAAGGGACCATTAATCACTATGATGGTAGGTACAAAAAACATTTTATGAAAATTAACATCTATTTATGAAGTCAGGTTAATGTGATGTTCTTTCAAATATTTCAGTTGTATTGAAACAACATTCAAGATGACTTTGGGAAATAAGTGAATGTAAGTTGTGAAAAATAACTGCAGATTAACTATTGACCCACCTCAAAAACTTTTATTTCCTTCTTCTTTTTTTATTTAGGAAATTAGCAACATATTAGTGCACTGCTGCCTCTCACTGGTTTCTTAATGTCATTGGTTCCTTTGTGGCTACTTGAATATTTTAAGTAAGCGTCACTCAAAGCAGTAAGTAAATTGTTTTACTTGCATTGAAAGTAGCTGTAACTTAATACAACCTAGTAAGTATAGCAACTAAGTAAAGATAACTAAGTAAATCTAAGTAAGGTAAACTATTGGATTTTACAGTGTAGAGTTATAAATGACCTGCTCTTATCATCTGATCGGGGTTGTATCTCTCTATTAGTGCTGCGTTTGACACTATTGACCGAACCATTCTTTTGAATAGACTTCAAAATTATGTTGGCATTAGTGGAAGTGCATTGGCATGGTTTAAATCGTACTTATCTGACTGCCATCATGTGGCAGTGAATGACGAGGTATCAGTATGGAGTACCTCAAGGCTCAGTACTAGAGACATTACTTTTTATGCTTTACATGGTACGCTTGGGAGATATCATCAGGAAACATGGTGTTAGCTTACACTGTTATGCTGATGATACTCAGCTCTATATTTCTCCGTAGCCCGGCAAAAAATACAAGTTTGAAACAACGGAATGCATAGTTGATATATAAAAAAATGGATGACAGGTAAATTCTTACTGCTAAATTCTGAAGAAACAGAGGTGTTAATTATTGGACCTAAACCACTGCCTAATACTCGATAGCTGCTCTGTCAATTCTTCGTCATCAGTTAGGAACCTACAGTAGGTGTGCTATTCGATAGCAATCTTTCGTTCGAAAGGCACATTTCTAGCATTTGCAAAACCGCATTTTTTCATCTAAAAAAAATATCGAAATTACGACCTATGCTCTCGATGTCAAATGCAGAAATGTTAATTAATGCATTCATGACCTCAAGGATAGATTATTGTAATGCTTTATTGGGTGGTTGTTCTGCACGCTTAATAAACAAACTCCAGCTGGTCCAAAATGCAGCAGCTAGAGTTCTTACTAGAACCAGAAAGTATGACCAAATTAGCCCTGTTCTGTCAACACTGCACTGGCTCGTATAAACATTGTATAGATTTAAAAATCTTGCTAATTACTTATAAAGCCCACAATGGTTCAGCTCCTCAGTACTTGATCGAGCTCTTGTCACATTATAGCCCCTCATGTCCGCTACATTCTCAAAACTCTGTCACTTTGATAATACCTAAAAAAATCGAAATCAACTGTGGGCGGCAGATCATTTTCTTATTTAGCGCCTACACTCTGGAACAATCTACCTAACACTGTTCGGGAGTGTTATGGCCTTTAACCATTTTAAAGCTCGTTAAATTACACCATTAAGTAAATAATACAGGCCGAACATATAAAAGAGTCACAACGTCTGATGTGAATTTCGAGACGCCTCCATTTATTTCAAATAAATGAAATTCAACTCAAACTTTCAAATAACAAACACAAGAATTCGCAAAGGATGTTTACAAACTAAATCGAACAAATCATAAGAAAGGAATAATATCAGTTAACAGGTAGAAAAACTAAGAAACTAAAACGCCTGACTCCACCTGTTCTCGGAATACCTGACTCCCGCATAGAACATAAAACAGATGAGTCTTCCGGGCAGCTGCTTCCCTCGGTCAGCTCTTAACTAAACAAAAACGTAAACTAACAAATAAATACGCCACCCGCTACTGATTAAGGAACAAAGAATATCACATCTTAAATAACAAAGTTACAAA
This sequence comes from Garra rufa, assembly GCF_049309525.1. NCBI lineage: Eukaryota > Metazoa > Chordata > Actinopteri > Cypriniformes > Cyprinidae > Garra > Garra rufa. The sequence goes on from NC_133383.1 coordinate 28,914,978, forward strand.
TTAAACCCAATCGTAGAAAACAAAAATAACCCCCAAAGAGGCGAAGAAAGAGGCGCCCGCAAGAACAATAGAGAACAGAAAGAGAGAGCAAACGCCATTGTCGCCTCACAGCCTATTTATCCGGAATCCCTGATGACGTCACGCAACTCTGGAGGTATAGGGACTCCCCTCAATGCCACCTAGGGACACAGAGACGTGTAACAGGGAGGCAGACACACTCTGTCAGTTTAAATCTAGATTAAAGACAAATCTCTTCAACCTGGCCTACACTTAATGCCGAGTTCAGACTGCATGATTTTAGCCCCGATTTTGACTCGCCGACAGGTTTTGAGAAATCGCAGACAAATGCCCGAAATCACAGGCAAATTGGTGCTTGTTCACGTGAGTGACAATCACACAGTGTGAATTATCAAAGACGCAATCTGAGAGAATCGCCGTCGTGTTGCCGACACCCGTGAGATATTTGGCATGCTAAATATCTGGACCTGTCGGCGATTCAAAATCATGCTGTGTGAAAGGTGATCTGACTGAAAATCACATCGGCGATTACCTGCAGCCAATGAGACAGCAACATCCAGGCCATCGGGAAGTTGGGGGAGGAGTTACGAAGGTATAGACCACAATATCAACAAGAATAGCTTCGGCTTCTTTTCTTTTCGCTGCAAACGAGTGCACATGCAATTTGTATGACAAGCTTCTTGCGGGCTACCATTTTTTTTTTTATAATAATCCCAGTCTCACGTGAGAACTTGCACGCCTGACCTCGCGTTGTTTCCATGTCACTTCTCGCGGGTGTTTGGTTGTAAGACGTAGTTTGCGGACCGGGACAAAGTTGTCGGCGATTCTTCCTATTGTAAAGTCATGCAGTGTGAAACCCCCTGTCCACGATCCATCGTGCAGTGTGAACACAGCAGTGACGGAATGCTACCCCAGATAGTCATGCAGTGTGAAAACATCTGTGACACGATAGCTTTGAAAACGTGCAGTCTGAACTTGGCATAACACATTTCTATAATCCAAATCCGTTAAAGGATTGTTAGGCAGCATTAATTAGGTCAACCAGAACCGGGAACACTTCCCATAACACCTGATGTACTTATTGCATCGTAAGAAGAATGGCATCTATGCTAATATTAGCCTTATTTGTTCTTATTCCGAGGTCACCCTAGCCACCAGATCCAGTCTGTATCCAGATCAGATGGTCACTGCAGTCCCCCGTATCCAGTCTGTACCCAGCCCAGATGGTGTATCAAAACTTAAGCCCGGGACACACCAACCCGACGCCCCCAACTAGCGCCGACGAAAGCCGGCCGTCTTGTCGCCTCTAGTCGGCTGCGTCTGCGGGCGTCTGGGCAGTTAAACTGAGCTCAAACACACCGAACTGACGACACTCGACTACAAACTAGAAGGTGCTTTCTGCACATGCGTGACGAGATATACCATTGCGTACCTGCAGATGGCAGTAGTCTGTATTTTCATTCCAAGAAGAGAACCCCAAAGTAGTGTTGCCTGTGCAAACAAATCAGCGTTTCTGAAGCATTTACTTCATCGCTCACCACATAGATATTCGGTTTTGTGAAGATGTCTGACAATCTGCAAATGGCCCAGGCGCTGTCAGCTCTTGGTTTAGCGTTTATTTACATAATAAAAATGGACTTAAAAGTACACCCGACGATTTTTTTTTCTAAAAGTCAAAGTTATTTTCATTTGAAAATTAAAACATTTCAAAGCTCTCACAATACACGTTAGGGTAAACAGTAATCGCCGTTATTCTTGCAAAAAACTATTCATTGAATAAGAATGAAAGTACACTGCTGCGTAAAATGGCCACTTATCCCTAAAGACCCAATATTCACACATTTAAAAATTCAGACATTACCGTCTGCCAAGATTATTGTGTCCTGTACTTGCATGCTTAGCACTAACATTATTACCTGGTCCTCATGTCTCCCAGAAGAACAAGACTAGTAAAAAAAATTGACCCAACAAGGAGTTTCAACAGGGCATCTTTACAAATACAAATAGTAATATCTACTTCTATCGTTCAAACATAACAAACGTTGTGTACACAGCAAATATATCATTAAATCATATATTTGTTTACAATTCATATTCATATATTTGTTTACAATTTTATACCTTGTTCATAAGTCATATTAAATGACAGCAGCCTTAATCTTACAATTAATTCAAGTTAACAGGCTTAATAGTTTGTGTGTCCTATATGTGTGTGTATGAGTATGAATATATACATGAATGTGAATTGCGAAATGATGACAGCGAGCCGGTTCCCTCTTGAATCCTTCCTTTGCGTGTTACGTCACTTCACGTTCAAGTCCTCCACGCGCTCTGATTCGATGTCTGAACAGCCAATCAGAGCGCTCTCTTTCCCAGAACGCCCCGACAAACTTTAGCCGACGCGAGCCCGACGAAAGCCGACGAGAGCCGACGTGCGGAACACGCTGAACCGACGTGCTTCACCGAGGCCAGACGGCCGATCGACGGCTTGGTGTGTACCGGCCTTTAGAGATGACCTATACAGCCCTGAATGTCAGTGGAGACCACATCAACTAGATGAGCCCAGGAGATGAATCATCAAAAAAGAACTCCTCACCTAGACGGCCGAACCAGATGGGTCCATTGCAAATCTGACTTTGCTGCAACATGGAATTTTTGCACTATTGACACTATTGTCCTATTTAATACTGTAAAGTTACTTTGACACAAACCGTATTGTTAAAAGTGCTATATAAATAAATGTGATTATTTGATTAATTGAATTTACTGAAGACAGAAGAGGTCTACACCAATTAGCAGCCAAATCTCCAATATGTTACAAAATATTATTGCATAGACCTGAATCTGTGTTGACGTTTGGCGTCTTTCACCACTTTTGTAATCCATAAGACTTTTGTGGTCCATCTGAAAGCTCTTAGGGTAAACTTTTCTTGTATACTGTAAATCTTACCACACATCACACCACAAGCATATCCTAAATGTTAAATGAAATGTAATCAGAGTCACTGTTGAAGTAATAATGCATTAGTCAGTCTTGAAACAAGCCCAATGGGTGTTAACCCACATTCTAGGCACATTAAAGAGAGGGAAACCGGTTCAGTGTCTGTATTTGTTCAGAGTCTCTTTAGGGAGGGTGAAAGGCAAGGATACGACCAACCACCTGTTGTGATGCAATGCAGAAGTTGGCTGCAGTCTTACTCTGAAATATAAAATGATGGGACATTCGAAAGGGGAATGAACCAATGAAGGGTGGAGGTCTCAACGGAGGAGGCTCACGTCCAACCAAATTTTGCAATCCATGTTAAGCACTCTAAAGTTTTTTCCCCTTGGCCACTGTGTGTCTGAAATACATTTCGCTTTCTTGTGTGTGTTGTTCTAAAACCTGAGAAAGGTCACTGCCATCCATCAAACTAATAAAGACCCAGTTTGAAGATCAGGTTCAGACTTTGATAAATGGTGGCTTGATGATTACGAAGCTGACAGGGTTATAATCGCACATCTCCATGAACAAGATATAAGGTTGATGTTATCTTTGGGAAGTCAGCTCCCTTGCATTCCTGCATATTCTTAAGACAAGAAATACCTTGCATTCTCCAGCAGGCTCAGTGGGATGCTCTCCCACTTACTGAGATGTCCTTCTTTAACCTCTTTCGGCCTTCTGGCCTCCAGTTGTTGTGGCATGAACTCTGAGGATATTGGTCTTTGATGATGACCCGTAGTATTTGGACTTTGGACACTTCTTAGAGGTGTGTGTATAAATACTATATATACTATATATTATATAAGTATGTATTCCTCTGTGTTAATCTGTTATAACTCAGGAGACTTTATTTAAGTATCCTTAATCTGATAGAGATTTATACCACACGAAACATGGTGTAATGTGAAAATGCAGGCCAGGATGTGTTCCAAACAAGTCAAGACGTGGAAGAAGTGGTGCTATGGCTGCCAAACTACGTCATAACTTGTTTCATTAATATTGGATTAAACTAATACGCGGTTACAGGTGTGTTTTTGTGTGTGTGTTGCTACTTTACAACAGCCTAAAATTTGTCTCATCCAGTTAGAAGTCACAATTAGCCATTTAACAATGTTAGTTTGTTATTATTCTTTTTTTTTTTTAATCTAGTGTTATGTAATGTGAGAACTGTGTAGATGACCTTTGATGAATGATGAATAGTATTTTGTTTTCAGAGAATAAAGATCAAATTGGATTATGTGCATTTAATTTTACGCTGCCAGTTAAAGTTTGGGGTCGGTGAGGTGATTTATTGTTTGCTTGTTTGTTTGTTTTATTTGTAAACTTTGTAAAAGCAGTTTTTAATTATTCGTTTTAATATTTATTTATTTATTTATTTATTTATTATATTTTAATAAGATTATTCATTTATTCATTGTTTGTTTGTTTATTATTAATTAATTAATTCTTATGTCCTGCAAAGATGTCTTAAAATGATCAAAAGGGACAGCAAAGTTATTTATAATATTAAAAAACTTTAAAATAAATGCTGTTTTTTAAATTATTATTAAATAAAAACAAATAAACAAAAACATACTAGTACATGGTAGTAACATCCTGTATTTCCTCAGTTTGTTCTGATCTTCCTTTGGCTTTGGTTGTGCCTCTCTTTTTGTCTTTGGGGTTTGTCTGTTTCTTTCTCTCCCCTACTGCACTTGCTTGTTTTGTCAGTCTCTGCGTTTGGCTCGTCTCAGTCCCCTCCTCCCCCCTGAACACCCACTGAATGGTTTATTTGATTTATTGTGGAGTTGCAGAGAGACTCAGGTTACGGCTTTGAAGTCAGCAGTGACTGCAGGACCCTTGGCTCCCAAACGCTCCTCCAACATTAGCCAGACGGACTCCGCTCGCGGGAGAGAAAGGAAAGCCTTGTTGTGCTGCTAAGCACCGAAAAGCAAACTCAGGTTTTTCATAAATGGGGATCATGGCAGTCTGAGGTTTTGTAAAATGTGGCCCGTTTTAGTGATGTGGACATCACACAGTTTGGGAGACATCAAACGTTACGTTTGGAGTCTATTCCTAGCTTTTCAGAAGGGAACATTGTGAGCAAAAACAACTTTCTCATACCAGGGGACCAATATTTTTAAACAAAGTTGCTTCTTATTTAATACAAAATAACAAAAAAATCTAATGTATTTATACTTTTTATGTGATTATGTATTTAATTTATTCCCTCCAAACTAATTCATTGTGACACTTGCAGAAATATGGTAATTATGATTTAAAGCCATAATCTTAACATTGTTCCAGGAAGCTTATTTTCAAACTAAACTAAACTAAACTAAACTAAAAGAAAAGAAAAGAAAAGAAAAGAAAAGAAAAGAAAAGAAAAGAAAAGAAAAGAAAAGAAAAGAAAAGAAAAGAAAAGAAAAGAAAAGAAAATAATTACTAAATAAATAAATAAATAAAATTATAAAATAAAATAATATAACATAAAATAACATAAAATAAAAATACTGGCTTTTTATCTGACTTTTTTCTGTGTCTAAGTGTTTATCTCACAATCCAGACATTTTTCTTGCATTTTGAGGTATAAACTCACAATTATGAGAAAAAAGTCAGAACTTTTTTTTTTTTTTTTTTTACTTTTCTCTCTTTTAAAATAAATAAAATAAAAATACAATAAAATAAAAATAAAATGAAATGAAATAAAATAACTTTTCTTTTATTTTATTGAAATAAAATAAAATAAAATAAAAATAAAATAACATCAAAAAATAGTGACATTTTATCTGACATTTATTTTTTTCTGTTTCTAAGTGTTTATCTTACAATCCAGACTTTTTTCTTGCAATATGAGGCTCACAATTATGAGAAAAAAGGCAGATTTTTTTTTTTACTTTTCTCTCTTTTAAAATAACATAAAAAACAATAAATCAAATCAAATAACATCATAAATAAATAAATAAATAAATAAAAATACTGACTTTTTATCTGACTTATTCCTGTTTCTAAATTTGTCTGTTTCAGAACTTTTTTTTTTTTTTTACTTTTCTCTCTTATTAAAATAATATTAAATTAATATTAAAATAAAATAAAATAAAATAAAATAAAAAGAGTGACATTTTATCTGACTTTTTCTCTGTTTCTAAGTGTTTAACTCACAATCTAGACTTTTTTCTTGCATTATAGGGTATAAGCTCACAATTATGAGAAAAAAGTCTGAACTTTTTTTGTTTTCTCTCTTATAAAATAAATACAATTAATTTAAATAAAAATACAATAAAATAAAAATAAAATACAAAATAAATACAAAAATAAAATAAAATAAAATAAAATAAAATACTGACTTTTTATCTGACCTTTTTCTGTGTTTCTAAGTGTTTATCTCAAAAGTTTATCATAAAATCTTATTGAAATAAAATAAAATAAAATAAAAATAGTGACTTTTTATCTGACTCTTTATCTAACTTTGTTTTTACTTTTCTCTCTTTTAAAATAAATAAAATAAATAAAAATTACAATTAAAATTAAAATTAATTAAAATAATTAAATTAAATTAAATTAAAAAGTGACATTTTATCTGACTTTTACTGTGTTTCTACTTTTTGTGTTTCTAACTGTGTTACTTCTTTCTTGCATTATGAGGTATAAGCTCACAATTATGAGAAAAAACATCAGAACTGTTTTTTTTTTACTTTTCTCTCTTAAAATAAAATAAAATAAAATAAAAATAAAAATAGTGACTTTTTATCTGACCTTTTTCTGTGTTTCTAAGTGTTTATCTCACAATCCAGACTTTTTTCTTGCATTTTGAGGTATAAGCTTACAATTGTGAGAAAAAAAGTCAGAACTTTCAAACTTTTGTTATTTATTTTAATTAAAATAAATAAATGTAAACTCACAATAATTTTTAAGAAAGTGTTTAATTTTTTAAGACTTTTTTAAGACCATTGTGAGAAAAAAAAGGTCAAAATTGCAAGATGTAAAATCTGAATTTTAAGGGAAAAAAGTTGCAATAACCTTTTTTGTGTGTTTTTATTAGCTAGAAATAAGCTTCAATAGAGTTAAAACAATCACAAAGATCTAAGTTTTCATTTCATAACCACAACATTTTGATTCAGTTCACCTAAGTTTACCTAAGACTGAACAAGATTTCCCTCAGTCTCTGTTAACTGCATTGCCATTTGTTCTTGTCGATTGTTGACATTGTCAGTGAGCAGTGAAGGGCTCTTTCAACACATCAGCTATTGTTTTGACATCAAAGCTCTGCTCTTAGCACCCAGCCGCTAATAAGCCATCAGTGAAAGTGCAGACATCAGAACATCTGCTGGAGTGTGAACTTTTACAGGATGACTAAATACAAAACCTGACCTTTTCACTTTCTCTGACCTAAAGCCCATTTCCCATTCTTTTACCCCTCTTATCATTTCACTTCAGATTAGATAAGCAATCTCTATTGTACACTTTACTCTTAAGAATAAAGGCTCCAGTTAGTGCTGGCAACACATTAGTTTAGGGACCAGTTCTCCCTATTAACTAGTTGCCTATTAACATGCATATTACTAGCATATTGGCTGTTTATTAGCACTTATATAGTACATATTAATGTCTTGTTCTGGATGATCATATTTTAGATCCCTTAATCCACCCCATACCTAAATTTAACAACACTGTAATAAACAATTTGTTGAGTCAAGTTAAAATACTTTGTTACCGGCTGCCTTAAAATTTTAAGTTCAGTCAACGTTAAATGTTAAGTTGTACTAAGTGACAACTTAGATATTTGAGTTGATTCAACTTAAAAATGTAAGGCAGCCGGGTAACATATTATTTTAACTTAACTCAACAAATTGTTTTTTACAGTGAACAAGCGGACTAACTATTAATAAGCAGCAAACTGGGAGTTTATTGATGCAAAAGTTGTAATTAATAGGGACTATTCCCCACCAAATAAATATGTTTAATTAATTATTTAAAATTCTGTTAGTATACTATATTGATCTGAGTAATATATTTATATACAGTTGAAGTCAAATGTTTACATACACCTTGCAGTTTCTGCGAAATGTTAATTTATTTTACCAAAATAAAAGGGGATCATGCAAAATACATGTTATTTTTTATTTAGTACTGAACTGAATAAGATATTTCACATAAAATACATTTACATACAGTCCACAAGAGAAAATAATAGGTTAATTTATAAAAAAGACCAAGTTTCAAGTATAAACACTTGATTAATACTGTGTTGTTACCTGAATGATTCACAGCTGTGTTTTTTTGTTTAGGTTTAGTTGTTCATGAGTTCCTTGTTTGCCCTGCTGTTCTTCAGAAAAATCCTTCAGGTCCCACAAATCCTTAGTTATTTAACTCTTTCCAACAATGACTGTATGATTTTAAGATCCATCTTTTCACACTGAGGACAACTGAGGGACTCATATGCAACTATTACAGAAGGTTCAAACACTCACTGATGCTCCAGAAAACAAAAAACAAAAACATGCATTAAGAGCAGAGGGTGAAAACTTTTGAACAGAATGAAGATGTGTACATATTTCTTATTTTGCCTAAATATATATATATATATATATATATATATATATATATATATATATATATATTTCAGATAGTATTGCCCCTCAGAAGCTACAGAAGATACTTAGATGTTTTCTCGAAGACAAAATGAGTTACATTTACCCTGATTTTCAAATTGCAAAAATTTTCACCCCCCACTCTTAATGCACTGTTTCCTTTTTATTATTTAATTTAATTTAATTTGTTATTTAATTTAATTTAATTTTATTTTGTAAGATGTAAAACATCATATGGGTAAATAACAAAAACCAGGTAAATATTACAAAAATACAAATATTGTGTATGCATAACCATATTACATTTACATAATATTTTATTTTTTGCATTTAGCACTTTGCTTTTATACAAAACCACTTACAAAAGAACAAGTAACGAGAATCATTACTGAGGATATATAATATACAGAATACAAAGGAAGAATACTAATAATACAATTACAATGAAATAATTGAGCTTTTTACATTTTTCCACAAATACAGTCAGACCAAAATGTATTCAGACACCTTCAACATTTCTCACATTATCACAGTTTTGCTATAGTTTATAAAATAGTAATACAATATGACAAAGTTAAACTCTGTCAGAACAAATTCATCTTGATAATGTCAGATAACGTCTAGGTTACGAAGGTAACCCTCGTTCCCTGAAGGAGGGAACGGAGGCGTTACATTGGGAATCGCCTGACAGACCGATCATCTCTGAGCCTTATATACAAAAAGGCCAATTGAAAATTTGCGAGTGGACGCACCACTCAGACAGGTTTTCGCTGAAGAGCTGATCAAGCCGGCGTCAGCGCGACGCCAGGGGCGTGGCAGAGGAATGTAACGTCTCCGTTCCCTCCTTCAGGGAACGAGGGTTACCTTCGTAACCTAGACGTTCCCCTTCAGTCGAATCACTTCGACGTTACATTGGGAACTGACCCATGGAAGAGGCCACGACCCTGGCACCGCGTTATGCACAACTTCACGTGCCGAGAAGTACACGTGCCGGCAGGCGGAGTGTAACGAAACCTTCCCAAAGCCCTGAGGCCCAATAGGGGGGCCTTTCCAGGGATGCCAGTTGTACTGAAGCATGGGTTGGGGGGGCGGAGCACATGAAATTTTTACATGTGGAAATGAGAATAATTCAATATATCCATAAGGGTTTTTAGGGATATACGAGGGAAACAGCAGTCTCCTCCGCTGGAAATATTGAAAAATATAGCCACAACCTGCAGGGCGAAGAAGACCCAGGCAGGATCACAGTCCAGGACTACTCCACGCCTAGCCCTGACTGCGGGGCAAGGAGGACCCAGGGTTCGCCGGAGGGAACATTCTGGGAAATAGCGCACGGATCCACGTGGGAATGGCGCAGCAAACCGACACCAGCCGGTCTCCCGCTCACCTGTAAGTCCTTATGTTAGGACACAGGAGAAACGGCCTCTGCGCAAAGGTTGTAGAACCTAGCGGAGGTATTCGGTGTCGCCCAGCCCGCAGCTCTCAGACATCTGCTAGTGAGGTGCCATGAGTCAAGGATCATGGCTGTCCCTGAGTATGACAGGGAGATGGCATCTACCACCCAATGAGCCAACCTCGGTTTGGGGACAGCATTCCCTTTCTGCTGAACCCCGAAGCAGATAAGCTGCTTGGTGCGCCTGAAGTGCCGAGTGATTTCATTTTCACATATTTATGGACACGACATTGCAAGGCTGGGTCTGCCTCCTCCAGGGCAGAGCTTGCAGGTTCACCACCTGATCGCGAAAAGGCGTGGTGGGAACCTTGGGCACAATAACCGGGCCGGGGTCTCCGTGGTAACGTGAGAGTCGCCGGGCCCGAATTTCTAGAAACGCTTCGCTGACAGAGAAAGCTTGTAGGTCTCCTACCCTCTTGATGGAAGCCAGGGCAGTCAGGAGCGCTGTCTTGATGACAGGAATTCTAGCTCGACTGAGGCCAGTGGCTCCAATGGAGCGACCCGCGGCCCTGAAAGGCAACGGGGGGGTCCAAGAGGGTATGAGGTGCGGTCTGGGCACCTCTGAGGAACCTCACGACCAGTGGATGCTTACCTACTTTGCTCCATCTACTGCATGTGATATGCGGCGGAAGCAGCGGCATATACTCTGAGAGTCGAGGAGACAGCCTGCGCTCCAACTCTCCTGCAGGAAAGGAAGCACTACTGTAATCGTGTGAGATCCTCTCAGCGAGAGGAATGCCAGCAAATAGACCTCATCTCAGTGCGTAAGCCTGCCTGGTCAAGGGAGCTCGGTACTGAGTGATAGTTTCTATCACGGCCTGTGGAAGGCCGGAGAGGTCTACGGTGTCAATCCGTGCCCTTACAGGGAGGGACTGCCACGAGGGACGGTTACTAAAACCTAAGTCCGGGTGGGCCACTCTTGCAGCGCAACCAACAAGACTTACTCCTCGTCCTCCCTGGACTTGCACAGTGTCTGTGCAAGGAGGCTCGCTGGGGAAGGGCGTACTTGGGCCCCGGAGGTCAGCTGTGTGCCAGAGTTACTCTGGAAAGAGGCAGCTGGCAATGGAAGGAATCGGAAGGGTGAGCCGATGTGGCTGGCCTTGCCGATATAACTCCAACTAGCTGCGTCACGGGGTGGAGTCGCCATTCTGCAGGTCGGTTGGACTGCCGTGGAAGCTGACAGGCTGCACGATTGAGTTTCCCTGCTTCAAGTGAATGGCAAGCAGCAAAATCTGCCACGTTAGACTCCGTGGGAGCAGATGGGGACGAGCTATAAGCATCTGTCGTACATGGCCACCCAACCCGTGGTAGCCACAGGCTGACTTGTCAGCAATACTGCGGGAAAACGCCAGTCCGGAGTGAGCTGAGGTGCCATGCCCATCATGGGACTCGATCGTGCTGAAGCGGTCTCACATGGAACAAGCTTAGCGGCGTAGCGGCTAAAGCTGTCATGTGCCCCAGGAGCCTCTGAATTTTGAGAAGGACCGCTGAGTTGTGCCTGAATTACTCAGGGACTACAGCACTGACTGCGCGCTCTTGGTATTTAAAAGGCGGGCTGTCTTGGGACCGAGTCGGGCTCCCGACCGAGGGACAAGGATTTCCCTCGGTTAGCCTGAAGAACCAGGAGGCAGGGGTGCCGAAGCACCGGGTCCCTGTATTCGCACAACGGAACTCACGAGTGGGCTGGAAAGCACCAGTCGAAGAGACAGTTGAAGAGGCGAATTCCTGTCTGCCTGAAGAGGGGACAGGGGAGCTCCCGTGGCCTAAGAAGGCAGGAAGGAGGGGACTGGCCAAATGGAAGCACCTCGCGCTGAGGCGCTGGATCCCCGGGCAGACCGCAGAAGGGGTGTGCGTCGGGGAAAGATCGAAGCGCAACAGCAGGTGCCCTTCAGGCAGATGGCTGCAACCCAGCCCTGGAGACGGGAACATACCTGTATGTGCTTCGTCGCGAGCGTCTGTGCCGACAGCCTGAGAAGGGACCGTGACAGAGCTCCATCCAGGATGGATGTTAACCCACCACTCTATCTGGGCACGTGAAGTAGGGACTGTAAGGCCCTGACCTCGTCCCGGCGGAGGGATAGGCTGGGTCGCGTCCTTCGCCAGTAGGAACGCGACCTCCGCAGGCAAAACAGAGGCACGCCTGCCCGAATAAAGAATGTAAGGGGTACCTCTGAATCTGGGAAGACCGATGGGCCGACGGCAGCATTGAAGTACACAGTGGCCCCCGGCCCTCCACCGGGAGCGGGGAGCGTTGATGTCAGCATCCCCTAAAGAGCAGTCTCAATCACCTCTGGAGGCCCGCGTCAGGGACGTTTCGCAGTTTTCTTGCGGGTGTTTCGGGCCGGTCCCTGTGCCGCGGGCGGCGCCGCTCTCCTGTGGCTGGCTCTGCGCTTGCGGGCCCCTTCCGCTGACCTGGCGTCGTGGGCCTCCGCGAGGGGCAGAGCTGTAGATGTTGCGGCCGCAGGGGGGCGCCCTCGGCGACATACAGGCGGAGGCGGCGTCTCCGGCGGCGGGATGGAAACTTCGCGGCGGGGCAAGATGTGTTTAATCGCCTCCGTCTGATTCTGTACTGCCGAGAACTGCTGGGCGAAGTCCTCGACAGTGTCGACGAAAAGGCCACTCTGGGAGACGGGAGTCGAGAAAGCGTGCTTTG
>NC_133383.1:28928151-28953478 GCF_049309525.1 Garra rufa
TAAAAGATATAAACTCAATTTTATGAGAAAAACAAAAAAAAACAAATCACATTGATAAGAGAAAAAAATCACAATGACCACTTTTTTACATAACCCTGTGGAGGAAATGAACTACTAAAGACTAAAACTAAATATAAAATGAAAACTTAAAAAAAAAAAATATATATATATATAAATAAATAAAAATTTGAATTTAAACATTCACTAGACTGCATTATATACTTTTGCAAATCATTTATGTAGTGCAACATTACTGCTGAAGGACATGGAATTGTAATTAATATTTCCTTATTTTGAACTGTTGAAAGAACAGTAGTCTATTCTGTCTAAAAACTAAAGCACAAAAAATAGTAGTTGTCATTTCTCTCTCTCCCTCCCTTTCCTTAAAAACAAACCATTCTTCATAATTTCCCTTCCTTTACTATGAAACTGAACTTTCAAGCAATCTATGAACTTGAAACCACTCTTCTCGTTGCCAAGGACAACAGTCAAGTGCGGCAAAGGATGTGGCTTTTGTGGGATACATCCCAATCCCAAATTCAAACGAATGCCTTCGTCCCATTGTTGTGCGGTTATCACACACACTCTAATATCCTCACAATGCTGAATTGTGAAACCTATCTCAGTAAACATTGAACAGCATTTATTCTTTATCACAGGAAATGAGATGGCTAGAGAGTCGATAGGGGACTGTATGCTGTATTTTTCTTTCATTTCTGACTATCCAATTCTTATATTCATGGCTAACAAGATATAGAATTTGTTAAGCAGGACTGTTAAAAAACACCAAGCTTAATGCATTATCCATTTGAAATGTCAAAAAAACAGACTGTAATGAAAATATCACATGTGATTCATTCTAAAAAGTATGATATCCATCTCATTATCTTGATTTTCATGAAGCCACTCATTCAGTCTGTCTTATTGTTGCTGTAACTGGTGAGGATGAGATCATCTTTCTCAGCCTTGCACTTTCCTGTCTGAGAAGTTGTCTGTGAAGCAGTTCACAGCAGGCCCAAGATGGAGGACACATCTGGAAACAACTACTCGCAGAGACTGAATTATTTTCCCTTTACTCCAGAAGGCTGGGGGTTGGGCGGCCAGGTAGACAGGAAATGAATGCACACCACTAAAGAGAAGGTAGTGTGTGTGTGTGTGTGTGTGTACCTGGTATTCATCACGTTGTGGGGACCAAATGTCCCCACAAGGATAGGAATACCAGTAGATTTTGACCTTGTGGGGACATTTCTCAGGTCCCCATGAGGAAACAGGCTTATAAACCATGCACAATGAGTTTTTTTGATGAAGTAAAAGTGTGCACAATCTCCTGTGAGGGCTAGGTTTAGGTGTAGGGTAGGTGTAGGGCGATAGAAAGTACGGTTTGTACAGTATGAAAACCATTACGCCTATGGAATGTCCCCATAAAACATGTAAACCCAACATGTGTGTGTGTGTGTGTGTGTGTGTGTGTACCGGGTATTCATCACGTTATGGGGACCAAATGTCCCCACAAGGATAGTAATACCAGTAGATTTTGACCTTGTGGGGACATTTCTTAGGTCCCCATGAGGAAACAGGCTTATAAATCATGCACAATGAGTTTTTTTGAGGAAGTAAAAGTGTGCACAATCTCCTGTGAGGGCTAGGTTTAGGTGTAGGGTAGGTGTAGGGCCACAGAAAATACAGTTTGTATGAAAACCATTATGCCTATGGAATGTCCCCATAAAACATATAAACCCAACATGTGTGTGTGTGTGTGTGTGTGTGTGTGTGTGTGTACCTGGTATTCATCACGTTGTGGGGACCAAATGTCCCCACAAGGATAGGAATACCAGTAGATTTTGACCTTGTGGGGACATTTCTCAGGTCCCCATGAGGAAACAGGCTTATAAATCATGCACAATGAGTTTTTTTGATGAAGTAAAAGTATGCACAATCTCCTGTGAGGGCTAGGTTTAGGTGTAGGGTAGGTGTAGGGCGATAGAAAGTACGATTTGCACAGTATAAAAACCATTACGCCTATGGAATGTCCCCATAAAACATGTAAACCCAACGTGTGTGTGTGTGTGTGTGTGTGTGTGTGTGTGTGTGTGTGTGTGTGTGTGTGTGTGTGTGTGTGTGTGTGTGTGTGTGTGTGTGTGTGTGAGTGAGTGAATGGGAAATACACTCAGTTTTCAGTGCAGTATAATGCTAAAGTCATTAAATTAAAGAATTACAGTTGCAAATTCCAATCTAAAATACCAAAATGTATTTTTTCCCAGTCTGATTAGCACCAGAGGGGTTAATCTTTTATATTTAATGTTCTATTGAGAGAAAACCTGTTCAAAAGCATCCCTGCAACCTCATAAAATTTGTTGAGAAAATGTCCAGACTGTGCAGAGTTGGGAAAAAGACAAAGTGTCATGACTTTTGAAGAAGCGCTAGTAAAATAATAATGGCGTCATCAAATTCAACTGCAGTAATCCTAATAGCAATAAAAAAAATACTCCAAACAATCACCCAAAACATCTTAAACATGTCAAACAAAACATATCGTATTTCCTAAAATGTGAGGGGAGTAGAGCGATTATGAGGTGATAAGAGCAGAACAGTTCTTGGAAGGAAGTGCTGCTAGTGGAAAATGAGAATATTTAGGCAGTGAGTCTTTTTTTTCACCCTGCAGGCATTCAGTGGAAAGACTGAGGTAATGTGACTTTTGCCTTTCACGAGAATCTGAAATGTGTCATTTCTCTGAGCTAGAAACTGATTCGTGCTGTTTTCCTCAGCCAACCTCTGCCACAGCACATTTAGACTAAATAAAAAAATGATCTAGAGGTATTTCGGGAGCTTAAAAGAGTGCTACACCATTGTGTTCAGACAATGAAAGAAATAAGGGACAGGCTGTTTACTTACTTAAGATAATAGGGATGAAAGGTGTTGAGCTTCCTGTTGGCAAACAAAAAAACAATTATAATTCATTACGGATTGTTAAAGGGATAGTTCACCCAAAAATGAAAATTTGATGTTTATCTGCTTACCCCCAGGGCATCCAAGATGTAGGTGACTTTGTTTCCTCAGCAGAACACAAACAAAGATTTTTAACGAAAACCGGTGCAGTCTGCCAGCCATATAATGGCAGTAGATGGGCACCAAACCGTTAAAAGTAAACAAAAACATGCTCAGACAAATCCAAATTACACCCTGTGGCTCGTGACGATACATCGATGTCCTAAGACACGAAACGATCGTTTTTTTGTGAAAAACTGACCAGTATTTATATCATTTTTTACCTTTGATACACAGCCATGTCCATCTGTCATGAGCATGAGTTTAGCATCAGGCTTGTTACACGTGAAAAGTCCCGGGTGAGCGTAATCTTTTAGCTTTAAATCGGTTTGAACAACCAGGATAAGCGCAAGTAATTACCATTTTAAATAGCTGCTATACCCACGATCTCTGTGCACTGTGTAAACAATGTCAGTGTCGTCTACATGCGACAGATCGCTTCCGGCGTTTGCGTATACTACGCCAAAGTGCGTACACATGAAACGTGCCTGATGCTAAACTCGTGCTTATGACAGATGGACATGGCTGTGTATCAAAGGTGAAAAATGATATAAATGCTGTTCAGTTTTTGGCAAAAAAACGATTGTTTCATGTCTTAGGACATCAATGCATCGTCACGAGTCGCAGGGTGTAATTTGGATTTGTCTGTGCATATTTTTGTTTACTTTTAAAGGTTTGGTGCCCATCTACTGCCATTATAAGGCTGGCAGACTGCACCGGTTTTCCTTAAAAATCTTTGTTTGTGTTCTGCTGAGGAAACAAAGTCACCTACATCTTGGATGCCCTGGTGGTAAGCAGATAAACATCAAATTTTTCATTTTTGGATGAACTATCCCTTTAAGAGGCAGTTTTGATGTCAATAATAATTGTGAAACGTGAGAGTCAACAACAACTGACTTAAATGACGTAAAAACCTGAGAAATGTGTCAGCATAACCTGATTTCTTGAAAAAACTATTTTACAAACTGGCAGTTTCAATTTCTCTATGATTTGATTCCTAAACTAATAATAATACAAAACCAACTGCAGCAGAGTAATTGAAGCTATTCTAAGATGATTTTAGTCAAAATGGCAGTTATGATGGCTGTTATCAAAGCGTGTGTTCATGAAGTTTGGTGTCAATATGTCAAAGCTTTGTAGAGATATAGCCTCAGAGTCATTTTGGCATCATGCCTCAATTTTGTTGCTGCACTATACAAAATTGGTGAAAATCAGACAAATGGTCTAGGCAAAATTGTTATATATGTTCTTGCCATAGCCCAAGGAATACAAAAGTTTCATTACAATAGGAAATTTAAAGTTATTAGCATTTTTGGAAATTTCATTATTATTGGTTAAATGGCTTCATATGAACAATTAATCACTTTTGACCAATAGGTGGCGCTGTTACCAAATTGATGCGGTGTGTTCTGTGTGAGGTGACAATGGCACAAACAAAGTGTGGTGCAAATATGTCAAAGCTTTGCATAAATACAGCCTCCGAGTTATTTTGGCATCTTGCCTCAACTTTGTTGCTGCGCTATACAAAAACATAATCATTTTCTAATCTGAAGATGATCTGACTCAAATTCTGTGAAAATCGAACAAATGGTCTAGGAGAAGTTTGAACAAGTAGGTTTTAATGAAAATTAAAACAGCAGACAGGAAATTCAGCTGACTAGGCAAAATTGTTATCTATATTCTTGGCATGACCAAAGGAATACACAAGTTTCATTACAATCGACTAATGCATTTTAAAGTTGTTAGCATTTTTGGAAATATATAAATATGAACAATTTATAATTTTTGACCAATAGGTGGTGCTGTTACCAAATTGATGTGGTGTGTTCTGTGTGAGGTGACAATGGCACATACAAATATTGGTGTCAATATGTCAGATCTTTTTGTAGTCATTTTGGCATCATTCCAGGAATTTGTTGATGTTTTAAATGATAACTGTTTTGTATACCAACACAAAATCTAAAACTTTTTGTCAGCATGGTCTGAAGATGATCTAGGTCACATTTGGTGAAAACCAGATATGAGTTTGAAAATGTAGGGTTTCAAAATCAAAATGGTGGACAGGAAGTTTTGATAACTATGGCAAAATTGGTATATAATGTTCCCAGCTTTACCCAAAGAATACACTGAGACCATTTTCATTACAATAGGCAAATATACTTCAAAGTTATTCACATTTTTGGAAATATCATTATAACCAATATATGACCACAAGGTGGTGCTGCCCTGAAATGGCTGATATGGGAAAATTGGGTATGGTTCGAATTGATATGCTGCACCAAACTGAAAGAGACCATTTTTGACAAACCATTTTGGTCAAAACATTCAGAAGTTATAAGCAAAAATAGCCATTTTTCATATTGCCTGATCACTAGGTGGCACTGCACTGAAACTGTGCAGGTAGCCTCAGGTCATGGTCATTATAATACACACCAAGTTTGGTCTCAATTCGCTAAAACGTTGGAAGATATAGCCTTACATGTACTTTTGTGTGTTCTTCACAGTAATTAACTTGAATTCCTTAACTGTTTGCCAGGATACTCTAAAGATGATCTGAACCAATTTTGGAAATAATTAGAAAAACCATCTTGGACCAATTAGGAATTTTTTTTTTTTTTTTTACAAGAAAAAATTGCAAAAACTTTTGACCTGTAGAAATTTACATTTTAATTTCAGTTTGACTCTGCATGAGCCACTGGAACACTGAATCATTGACTCAAATGATTAATTCAGAAACGCTCAATCATTTAGTAACAAAGCACTGCTGAATGTTGCTCAGAGATGCATGACTGTTTTGCTGTGATCTTTTGAATTATTTTTGTTAACCAGATTGAGCCAAAACAACACTGATCAACACTGACGATATTGCACTAAAATCTAATTACTTATTTGAACTCTTGTATAAAATCAGTGTCAAATTGACAGTCGTGGTTTTCAGGGAAAACGTCTCTAGGTTACGTATGTAACCTCAGTTCCCTGAGAACAGGGAACTCTCACTGTGTCCTCTAGAGGGCGCTTTGGGGAACGCTGCAGCGTGACTCGTGTCTGAAGAATACATAGAAAAACTACATGAAATGGCCGGCGACAGCGTATGACGTCACCGCGGTGCGCACGTCGCTAGAGAAGCTCTGTTTCCATGGAAACCAGAGGCTAAAAGAGGATGTTTCCTCAGGGTTACCTAAACAGGGTCCAGCGGAATCCTGTAGTTCACTTAGGAGAGGACGCGAAGGGGATTCTCGTACACAGGCTATCTGCAACAGAGTTAAATATGCTAGGGCAATCCTATAATGTATTTTTAAGACGCTTACCTAGGTGAAGGGAAAAACTCCCACGTTTAACCACCCCCTTTCAGTGGAAACCTGTTCTGTAGGCTGTCCCTTCTGGATCGAAGTGTTGGAAGACAAACACCACCATACGACCGGAGGGAGGGGTGCTTCGTTGAATTATCAGTAATCCTTCCTAAGGAATAAACACAACACACAAAAACAGATCCAGAATAACATCTTGTAAGTCATGAGGACAGACTCCTAACCCTGAAGGCCAGGGAGGAACGCCCGTCCTGACGAGGGGGCGCTCATTGGGGACCCTTTCCTCGGAAAGGGGAGAGCCCAGCTCGTGCGTGAGGCCTGAAGAGTGAGAATCAGCATGGACAAGAAGGACAGGCCCCTAACCCAGATGAACCGGGAGGAAAACCTGGCTCTGTCAGCCAGAAACGGTACTCTGAATAAACCCTTTCCGCGGAAAGGGGAGTACTACCTCGGTCGAACCGACCCTGCCCTCGAGCTAATAGGGGGATCGACAGACCCCAGTCTAGGTGGACTTATGTTCCTGTCTCAACGGGACATAAATTCCCCAGAGCAGGAACTTATGAGGACAGACTCCTAACCCTGAAGGCCAGGGAGGCGCTCATTAGGGACCCTTTCCTCGGAAAGGGGAGAGCCCAGCTCGTGCGTGGGGCTTGAAGAGCGGAGCAGGTTAGAGGGATTCTCAGAACAGGCCTGCAGAGGACAGTGTTAAACATGCCAAGGGCAATCCTAAGAAAAAAACTTAGGAAGCTTACCTTGAAGAGGACATATGTCCTATGTCTGACATATGCTGTAAGGGTGGTTTACCACACAGCCTGTGGCGTGGAGAGGACGAACACTGCCGTAACCATAATCTGTAGGATCAGAGGGGGAGCATCCGCCGTAGACTTATCATTTTTCTCTGAGAAAAAAAACACAACACACAGGCCTTAAGAGAAAAATGGATCGTACTGACCCATAAGTGACCTGCTTTTAACTCTAACTTAAACAGACCCTGTTTAAGGAGTTAACATCTGGCCTGGGCCTTCATGGAATGAAGGACTTAAAGGCAGTGATCTACCTAGTCCATAGCCACATAAATCCAGAAAGGCCAATGAGCCTGGAAAACTAACAGATCAGTGAAAGACCTCTGGTTAGTCCTTTTAAAAACAGCCCAAACCAACAGAGTGGGCCGTCTACTTAAACCCTAGCAGGGGAGACAGCACCGTCTAAGCAAGAACTAAAGAGAACTGCTCAAAAAGCCCCTAAAGGGGAGCATTCAGAAAACCAACACACAGACATCCTCAGGTATCTGTGTGTAGGAAGGACCAACCAAGGTGAAAAACTGACTGAAACCTTCCAGACCCTAAAGGGGGAAGAATTAACACACAGCTAGCCTCAGACAGCTGCAGTTAGTAAGACTGTTCTATCATAATCATGGCTGAACTAGTCTCAGGAAATCCCCCCTCTTTTTTTTTTTTTCTTTTTTTTTTTTGGCGGTAAAATAACTCCACAATCGCTATGCGCAGAATATATTCGGCTCCCGCGGGAGCTAAACATACTCAGCCCAGGCACCAAATTCCCTCAGGAATAAGGCAAGCAAGGAGCCGCTGACAACGCCGCGAATGTGTTTGTTAATGCCGCGAGAGGCAAACACACTCATGCAAAATGAGGAACAGAGAAACTCACCTCCCTCCTTTGCGAATACATTTTCGCCTTAAGCCCATTAGTTCCCTCGGGAGCTGAACGTGCTGAAATTTACCACACCCACGTAGCTGAGAGTCGTGCAAGTGGGTATGAGAGCGTGCCTCTCATTAAAACCAAGCAATGAATGCACCGATTGCATTCTACTCTCTCAAGAGCTAATCTTGCTTGCATTATCCCCTCATAGTTCGGGTAGTGTGAAAGTGCGGGTATCAAATTACCACACACGTCACACGCAGGTCTCCGATGAGAGAATACATGCACTCCTAGACAAAGAGAAGCTGAAGACAGCGAAGATGTATTGTGTTGCACTGGCGCCCTTTTATGTTATGGTCGCCCGGTAGTGACGCAGCGGCAGCGACGTGTGCGCCGCGGTGACGTCATACGCTGTCGCCGGCCATTTCATGTAGTTTTTCTATGTATTCTTCAGACACGAGTCACGCTGCAGCGTTCCCCAAAGCGCCCTCTAGAGGACACAGTGAGAGTTCCCTTCGAAAGGGAACTGCACTCTCTTGATCATGTCATGTTGCTTAGGCTATATGTTATGAATTGAAAACTATTTTTTTACTGCAGTATGTTTCTTCTTCTACTTCTTCTGCCGTGACCTTGTTACTGTCAGTTCATTATCTATTATCAGTTGCCGTTTACACCAAATGTAATAAAATCAGAATCATTCACCGAAATTTCAGTGCTTCCCTAATTAGATGTTGTAATCAGATTATCACAGCAAAATCCCTGGTGTTAATTGAACACTCCCCAGTGTTAATTGTGGACTCATGTATACACTGAAAGCAGTGTTAAAGTTAACACTGAAGCGGTGTTGAAGTTAATGAGATAATTAGGTGATTAATGAAGTGATGATTGATCATTATTGAAGACACCTGATGTTAATAAGCAGAATCACCAAAGGAGAAAAATAAAAATTTTAAGCAACCATTATAGTGGTCAATGTTTGCATTAGTTAGGCTCTTGACCCTTAAATCTGCAACAATAGGTCTTGTTTGGCTGTAATTGCTGAGTTATAACAGCCAGACAAGCCAAGAGCAAAAGTCATCAAGTGGCATTGACTGTGCTTGACATAATCATCATATAGTGATTTGAGTATTTGACATAAGATTTCCTTACAGACTACAAGAAACTGTGAACAAAAGAGCAATCAGTTTTGGCGTAATCAGACAGATAATGAAAAGAGTTTGTTTTAATGTAGACACACAGACATGAAGAATCAGCGTGAGAATCACAACAACGGTGACCATCAAAAAGCGTGTTGTAGCCAATCAGAACTCATCCATGACTCCCATCATGCATTGCGGCATGCATAAATTATGAGAGTTCAGAGATGATCTGTTTATCTGAATATGCCGTTTGTCACCATTGTTGAGGTTCATGGGCTGGTTCTTGATGTCTATGTGTGCCGATGTGAAAGACTTGTTTTTAAAAACAGGTTGTAAAAAAAACTTTCCAAATAGTATAGGAAGTGCTGGATCTTCTGTGGATTGTCAAGGCTATTACAATAATAAAAAAAAACTAAGATATTAGACAATAGGTGATTCATGTCAAACAACGAATTTGTTAAAACATAATCATCACCTGATGACATGAGCGTATGTCTGGCTGTTTTAATTCAAATACAGCAGCCAAACAAAATCTAGTATTAAAGATTTAAGGGTCAAGAGCCCAACTAATGCAAACACTGACCACTATAATGGTTGCTTAAAAAATTTGTTTTTCTCCTTTCGTGATTCTGCTTATTAACATCAGGTGTCTTCAATAATGATCAATCACCAATCACCGTTAATCACCTAATTATCTCATGAACTTCAACACTGCTTCAGTGTTAACTTTTAACACTGCTTTCAGGCCCCGTTTACACGAAGGGAAGACGAAGATATTTCCCTGTGGTTTGGCCTCTCATTTATACGAAAACCCTGTTTTTATCACAGAAAACGATTATTTCTAAAAACTCCGGCCAAAGCGGATAAATTTGAAAACGCTTTTGAAAACGATGACGCATATTTATAGTCATGTGACGCATTTGGTACCAGTAGATATCTATGTTTACACCAGTAATTGTGTCTGTGCTATTCACTGTCACACTGCTGCTAAAGAGATTTACCTTGTACACTCTTCAAATTACAGTCCTAAAATGATGACAGAAAATTTACTCACAGTTGCTGTCCTGCAAAACATGACAACAACTGCTTTTCAGATAAAATATGAATGAGCGTGATATAGACGCGTCAGTGGATGATGAGATATTTCCGTAAATTATCCCACCAGAAGAATTGTGTGAAAACTTATTACGTCTGTATAATTTTGGAGGCTTTACGCATGCGCAGTAAGGCAAATTTGATGTTTTCCTACGTTTCAGTGTGGATGAGAAACTTTTGGAAAACGCTTGGAAACGCTAGTGTGGACGGAGAGCGTTTTAAAATGAAAACTCTGTTTTCAAATGTATCCGGATTAATGCAAACGTAGCCTCAGTGTATATATGAGTCCACAATTAACACTGGGGAGTGTTAAATTAACACCGGGGATTTTGCTGTGCATGTTTCAGAACACATTTTCAGAAAAAAATATCGTCAGAATGTGAAAAAAAGACTCAAGTTGCACTGAATGTATATTTTGGAGAAATCTAACCCATTATCCTGAAGACAAAAGGGTACCTCATATTATCAAGAAAGAAAACAAGTTGTTCTGAGGTTTTACAGTCCCTGGAGAGCATTCAGACAGACAAACCACAGTCACAGTTTGGCCATCACACTTGCTTTGCTCTCAGACGACCAAAACCAGCCGTGAGTCACCACATCTACAACACATTTAACGACTGTCCCTCAAAACAATAGAAACATCAGGCTGAAAGTCTCCAGTGAGCACTCAAGCTTGTTTTGCAACAGTTGCTATAAGAACTTTTCCCCTTTTTTTTTTTTTTTTTTTTTGCTGGAAACTTTTTGAGAATACCTTTCCTGATTGGTCAACACAAGTGGAAAAGGTCTCGTTGTCCCCAAATATAATTTGGCGGGGCTACAAGCTATAAAGTAAAACACCCTACTGAACATTTCCCTTCTTTTTTTAGAGACAAGGACCAAACTGCTTATAGATGTACTGAGAGGAAGGGAGGGACCGTAAGATCCCGTCTGAATGCAGGTGCACATGTGAGCTCCATGTTTGAGCGTTTAAAGACCCTCCGAGGAGCAATAGGGAACATTCATAGTTTAATAACCTTCTAACCTCGAACAGAAGAACACTTTGAGGCTTGGACTTCACACGTGGCTTTGTGGGTTGGGTTCGTAACACTTTATCTCATTGTGTAAGAAAAATCCCTCAAGTTTCAGCCAGGCTGTTTGGACTCGAGTCAAATTATCAACAGATGGTTGGATGTCAATTGCTTCATTGCTCCTTTTTTTTTTTTTTTTTTTGAGACCAATTTTGTGCGCCTGTGCCTGCGGGTAGAATAATACTGATACTTGCCTTAGCTTTCAGAACATTCTCAGGAAAGGATGCAATGCTATATTGTTCAAGTTAAAAAGTTTTATATACATGACAAATTTGACCACTGAATCTTCTCTCTGGTTTGATCAACAGAACTGAGCGATAATACCGCTAAAACCATCCTACATTTGGATGAATTAAAGTGCATAAACTTGGAAATTTCCTCAGAAAGGCCAATGCCATATCATCCTCCCTTGACAGTAGGAGTTCCTCCATATGCACTGCTTTTTCCATGAGGTTTCTTTCAGGCGGGAACGACATACCTATCAACATAGGTCTTTTATTTCCTCTCACATGGCATAGCTGATTGGGTGGAGGTAGACTTCAGTCTGAGCGTGTGTGTTGTGACTACTGGTTAAGTATAAGGCCTGGCTATAGAAAAGGGAGGACAAGGAATTCCTTCATACATTTTTAGTGAACACACCTTGGCAAAGGAGCTTTGTGTGGAAGCGGGTGTGTGATGTTTTACATACGCCACAATTTTCATGTGATCTGAACACTTCAGCAAGACTGGATTGTACATCTCTTTAAAAATCTATGTTTAACCCTCTGGGGTTCTTCGGTCACTTTTGACCGGAATTTTTTAAATAAAAAAATTTTAAAAATCGTAGCTTCATCGGAATGGTATGAAACCTGGTGACTTTTATGGTACTTGGTATATGAACACACAAAAAAATTGGGGACAGGATTGGAAAAGTCTAAGTGGTCGTAAAAAAAATAGTCACACTCGGGGTCTTCGGGTCAAAATGACCGGCCATAGGAAATGAATGGGAAATTGGCAAAAATATGAAAATACAGAGTTTTTTTGTGCATACAATCTACAAATCAGCCACAATCCAGAAAAAAAGCACACAACTGTGAAGGGGTGACTCTCTAAAACATCAAGAGTGCAAAACACTACAATACACTCACACACACACACACTTATACACACAAAAACACACGCGCACACACAAATGAATGTGTGTCATTTCAAAAGCTAATTTTGGGAAATGTGTGAAATAGAGGCAATCAATGTAAGAAATAAAGCACACAGCAATGAAAGCATGAGACTGTAAGCCATCAGAGTTCCAAAATAGACACACAGACACACACACACACACACACGGAAATATGAGATTGGTGAGACTGTAACAGAGGAATGTGAGACTATGAATCAAATAAAAGGGAGACATTGGATCCAAAATCCAAAAGTCACACACCATGTCACACACACACACACACACACACACACGGAAAAAAGATTTCAAAACAAGCATCATTTGCTCAAAGTGCTATATGGAGACACTCTGTTGTGATTTGTCACAACCTGATCTGTTATCACAATTAGTATGTAAATAATATGTAATTATAGTTAGAATGATATTTAAAACAAACTTTTTTTTCCTCTATTTTTTTATTTACTATTTGACAATTGTAATACTTTTCTGTTATTTTAGATTTATGTTCATAATTGCTGTTGCCTTTTGAATAAGAGTTACTGTTCATTGAATATGTAAAAAAAGAATGCACATAAAATGTAAATAGGGTTAGGATGATATTTAAAATATTTTTATTTCTCTATTTTCCATTTAATGTTTGATAATTATACTTTTGCTGTTATTTTGTTGCCCATGCTGTTGCTGTTCATAATTCCTGTGCTAAATAAGAGTTATTGTTTATTGAATTTTACAAAAAAATATTTAAATCAAAATGTTCATTATAAAAAGGTTACAAAATAAAAAAAAATGGTATGACTGAAAGAACGGCATTTTTATTCAGTTAGAATTAAAACAATGGGTAACAAAATGCTTTCCATTGTTTCTCTTTCTAATGCAATGTTCTGGTTTGACTGTATTATAAAGTAAAACTGGCACTTCAAATTACCAGTTAAACCAATCAAACAAACAAAAAACTTGGCAAATAATAAAAAAATAGTCTTTGATAATCTAATTTTATATAATAAAATCCACAACCTGAAAAGGCATTGGCAAATATGTGCAAAAACAACTAGAATTCACAAATCCTTCTATAGAGAGCATTACATCCATCTAGTGGTTAAAATAGGATATTGCCTGGTAATTATGCTCACTACGCCACCAGATGGCACAAATCCGACTTCAAAAAATTATTTTCTATAGGCCAGGTATCTACTTTAAACTAAAATACAGCATTAATTAAAAAAGAATAAAAATTATATATATTAAAAAAAATTCTATTATATTCAATGGCAAAAAATAGATCATAATTGTAGCATAAATATTAATTATTATCATAAAATTCTGTCAAAACACGACAGAAAAAAAGAAAAAATATTATTGAACAAAAATACATTTGATTGATTTTACTGAAAAAAAGGAAATAATTATTTCAGGGCTCCGGTCACTTTTGACCGTGAGGGCCCTGAGTGTGACTGGTCGGGGAAGAACCCCAGAGGGTTAAATGTTGTGCTCACATCTTTTGCAGCATCTCACAAATGACATTGCATTCTAAAAAAAAAAAGTTACAAAAATCTTTTGTCTTGAGACTTTGTATTTTTTTTCCACAATCCACTGTCTAATTCTAAAAAAAAAAAAAAAAAAAAAAAAATATATATATATATATATATATATATATATATATACAGTCAAGCCCGAAATTATTCATATCCCTGGCAAATTCTGACTTAAAGTTACTTTTATTCAACCAGCAAGTTTTTTTGATTACAAATGACACAGACGTCTCCCAGAAGATAATAAGATGATGTACAAGAGGCATCATTGTGGAAAAATATATATATATATATTACTCATCATTTATTTACATTTGAACAAAAAGTGGCATGTCCAAAATTATTCATATCCTTCTCAGTAATGAATAGAAAAGCCTATTGGCTATTACAGCAATCAAACGTTTCATATAATTGCTGACCAGCTTTTTGCATGTCTCCACTGGAATTTTTTGCCCATTCATCTTTAGCGATGAGCTCCAACTCTTTCAGGTTGGAGGGTCTCCTTGCTATCACCCTGATCTTTAGCTCCCTCCACAGATTCTCAATTGGATTTAAGTCAGGACTCTGGCTGGGCCACTGCAAAACGTTAATGTTTTTGTCTGCTAACCATTTCTTCACCACTTTTGCTGTGTGTTTTGGGTCGTTGTCGTGCTGAAATGTCCACTGGTGCCCAAGGCCAAGTTTCTCTGCAGACTGCCTGATGTTGTTGTTCAGAATTTTGATGTATTGCTCCTTTTTCATGGTGCTGCTTGCTGTGATTAGGTTCCTTGGTCCACCAGCTAAAAAAAATAAAATAAAATAAATAAAAAACACAAAACTTTCTGACCCTGCATAGACAGCAACGCAACTGAAACATTTATGGCCCAGAAAGGTAGTAAGGATATTCTTAAAACAGTCAGTGGCTCAACCATCATTTAAAAAACTACAAGAATACATTTTGTGTGCAAAGAAAACCAAAATAACTTTATTTAACCCTTAAATGCATGTTTCACCATTCATTATTACATATGTGGGTCTTTTGCGACCTGGACCTATATATCCAGCACGGATGGATCTCTAACTTCTGAAATAGCAAAAAACTCTTTTGATATTTTAAGAACCATTACAGAAGAATAAAAGTGGCATTTATATTTTATTGCATATAGTAATTGCTCTGCAGTAAAGCCAGAAAACAGACATTCTTTTATATTTTGCTATTTGTTTCTTGTAATATTGTTTATAATGAATAGATTGAGGAATACTAAGAAAGTTTATGTCAAACTTGAAAAAAAAAATGAAGGAGGGAGAGGGTAGTGAATGACGTCCCGGGTCGCTAAAGACCCGTGGTATGCATTTAAGGGTTAGCAATTCTTCTTCCATTAATGAGATTACCATGACGCATGTTGAATATAAACAAAGTACTTACAGGTTTGTAACAACATGAGGGTGAGTAATTAAGGACAAAGTTTTCATTTTTAGGTTAACTATCCCTTTAATAACTTAAAATAAACATAACTTCATGAACACTCATTTAATGAACCAATTCAAGCCTCAAATACTTCCATTATATAAATACTAATATGTTGAAATTTTGATCTCTTGGGTCAGATTTGGTGGAACATTCCATATTTATATCATTCTTTAGTTTATATCTTGTCTGTAAATGCAGATGGAGATCCAACATCACATGTTTGGGTGCTGAGGAGTGGTTGTAGCTAGTTGCTACAACAAATAGTACTGTTCCATAGAATTTTGACTAGTCTGCTATGCAGATTTTAACATGAACAGGAATGAAGGACAACCACTACTGACTTCTGGGAATCCATAGTTAAAATAAAGAAACTTAAAACTGACAATGGATTAATTCTATTTATTCTGTTGTGCAGTATTAATACTCCATGAGTCTTATTTTTCAGCCCTTCCCATCCAACCACTTTGTTTATGATGCAATCAGCTCCGGATGGATACAAATCAAGCCCTATATTATTTGTCAACGTTTTCACTCATAAATGAAATGGCAGTAAAATGGGTTACATATGGCATTCCCATTGACCTTAAAATCTGCAAGAGATTAGAAAAACAGACATGGACAGGATTATTCAACAATGTTGACCACAGGGTGGCAAATTGGCATTTGACATCTTTCAAATAAATGTAAACAACTGGTTATAGTGGAAAGGGTTTTCATTTTGTGGTAAAGCCACATGTACCATTTTACCACATGTCAACCTCAGAAACTTCACACAAATCCTACACACAAAAACATGCTGTTTTAGTATTTCTAATTTAGAATTAATTAACTGATGTGACATTTAGACAATTTCATGACCTATAAATAGATTTTAATTCCTGCTAATTTGGACTAACTAATGAGCAGCTCCCATGTTTCCAAAACACAGCTACCAGCTCAAAATGGATTTTCCAGGATTTGGATTTTTCCATGCATTTGTCTTACGGCTAACTTCAGTTTAAATGAGGGCTTTCTGCCACACCAAGATGCAAGGGATAAATCAAGCAAGAGCGAAAAATGTTAAAAGGGACTAAAAGCCCTTCATTCTAGTACAGAACTTGTAGGTACAAAGTGGGATTGTTCCATTCCTGGGTGTTAGTTTACTGGACAGGAAGTGCACGTTAGGGTCACTTGGGAATGATCGGCTACAGGCCTGCCCACATCTGTTAAAATAAGAAAGACCTTTGAATTTCAGAGGAAACTTAAAAAAAATCTATTCACAAAGTGAGCTGTATGAGCTGCCTGTCTGATCAAGCCTTTCCAAGAAAAAGGTTAAGGCTAATACTGGAGGGGTAATAAGTACACAATTACGTTTAACAGTGGCCTTTCATTCTGAAACGTCACAGAAATAACTGGTTTCAATATCTGATGTGTCCGGTGAGCTGGTGAAACTAATCACGCTTGAGATTGTGTTCTTTTGCAAATGCATTAATCTGATCTCAGCTGTTTGTATAATGATACTGATACCAGATAATCAGACATAGTGGTGGACCTCAACTGGTTTTGCTTAACTCCTATTTAACACACATTTAATATGATCTGGGATAAATTTCAGATGATTTTGTGCCAAAAAACTGCAGTTTCCTGACTTGAGGGTTTTAACTCATCAAATCATTGTTGCACATTTAAGATGTCTGTAAGTCCATAAAGTGTTAATTTAATTTAATTTAATTTAATTTAATTTAATTTAATTTAATTTAATTTAATTTAATTTTATTTAATTTAATTTTATTTTATTTTTTTTATTTTTTATTTTTTATTACATTTTATTTTATTTTATTTTATTTTATTATTTTTATTTAATTTTATTTTGTGTTACACAGACAAACTATCCACTGGGGAAAAAATAAAGAAAAAAGACATTTAAAAAAGACATAAAAAAGGCATTCTTTATTAAAATTATATATTTTAAAGAATATATTTAAAGTAAATAATTTTAAAATTCAGGTCAGAGAAAGTATTGCGTAAAGCCACACATCTGGGGAAAAATTCTGCTGCATTGAAGGTTTACAGAAGCATGTAGTCTTTTCCTTGAGCTGGCCTCCTGGCCAAACTGAGCAATTTATGGATAAGGGCTTTAGCTATAGTGGTGACCAAGAACCTGATGGTCACTCTGTTTGATCTCCATGATCATATATGCAGATGGGACAAACTAAAAGAAGGATAAACATCACTGCAACTCTCCACAGATCTGGGCATTATGGTGTGGCAAGACTCAATCATATCCTCAGTGAAGACACGTGAAAACACACTTGGAATTAGCCTGTGAGAAACAAGATCCTTTGGTTTGGTGAACCTCAATTTCAAGCATCATTTTTGGAGGAAACCAGTCACTGCTCATCACCTGCAGAGTACCATTCCAAAAGTAAAGTGTGCTGGTAGCAGGGCAGAAGAAAAGCTCAGTGCACCAAAATACGGTCATTGTCCTGTTAGAAGGTGAACTTTTTGCCCAGTCTGAGGTTCTGAGTGCTCTGGACTGGGGTTTTGATTAAGTCTTGATGAAAACCAAGTCCAGAGCATTCAGAACCTCAGACTGGGCAAAAAGTTTACCTTCCAACAGGACAATGACCGTAAGCAAGCAAGATTGGTTGGTAGACAACTCTGTGAATGTCCTTGAGGTGCCCAGCCAGAACCTGGGTTTGAACCTAATCAAACATTTTTGGAGAAACCTAATGTCTCCCAGCCCCTATCCAAGCTGACCGAGCCTGATAGGGGAGGCGAAGAATGGCAGATAATTGCCAAATGTTGATATGCAAATCTTGTTGCATCATACCCAAAAAGACTTAAGGCTGTAAACGTGCTTCAGCTAAGTACTGAGTTAAGGGTATGAATACTTATGCAATGTAATGCAATGCAATGGTTAATTTTGTCTCATGACCCATCAGTTGAGATCATGTGGTTTATAGTATTTCCTCAGTCATTGATGCTATTTGAGCTATCATGCTAAAGCATGCAATGAAGCTAGCAGGAGTTCAACGATCAGCATCAGTTCAACTTGCCGCAGACTGACAGATCCAAAAATGACTTGGCAAGCTTTGACAGGGCATCATCGTCTCCTTTGTTTCGTTTCAGTGCTAAAACAGATGCCAACATTTTGGTTCAGTTGTTTTAACACAGCAAACTACTTTCCCATGGAGCTCCTGTCTGCAGCTGAGGAAGGTTTGGCATGTGTGAAGAATTGGGAAGTTAACAGCCCTTACCTCACACAACACTACTTCACAAAGTACAGTGGTAGACTGTCCATGAAGGATCTGGGCCACTGACAAAAATGGTGTAGCTTCAGGCCGATAGGAGTGCCTCAAAAACTTGTACAAACAAGCATCACAGTCCTGACCGGTCTTCCCTTAGGCAAGGCACTTAACCCCAGGACGCCCCATAGGAAATATTCCTAAAATGAATACATAGTGAAACACTTTGTCTACGGTTCTGCTAAATGACATCCTACACTAACCAGATAATGGTTTCCAGAAACCATTGGATGCTAAAACCCAAAATGTTCAAGTTCATACTCACAGCTGTTTTTTTTTTGTTTGTTTTTTTTGCTGTTGTTGTTGTTGTTGTTGTTGTTGTTGTTGTTGTTGTTGTTCTTTGCTTAGGGGTATAAAGAAGTTTGAAATGTTTTTATTTGCATCTGATTTCAATGGAATTAACAGAACTAGTAAAATGAACCAGAGAAGAATTTAATGTAAAAGAAGGTGGAGCCTCAGAACCACATCCACTATCTACACTCAAAAAAATAAGTCATTGGATGAACTCAATTTAATTGAGGGCAGGATTTCCATCCAATAAATATGTGTGACCCCCAACTCATAAAAAACAAATTCATGCAATAAAATGTAATTGAGTTGGGCCAACTCAATTTGATCAAAT
Organism: Garra rufa; assembly: GCF_049309525.1. Lineage (NCBI taxonomy): Eukaryota > Metazoa > Chordata > Actinopteri > Cypriniformes > Cyprinidae > Garra > Garra rufa. Next base: position 28,947,506 of record NC_133383.1, read on the forward strand.
ATAGTTTCAATGAAATTGATACGTTTATGAAGTAATTATTTTATGCTTGTTGAACTCAATCTAAAACGTTTAACTGGAAAACAAATAACTAGGCAGAAATTCTTCTACACTCAAAAAATGATACATTGAATTTACTTAACTTTAGGCATTAACCAACTTATTAGGCATTAGCCATAAGATGGCTTTGTTACATCCATGGCATGCCCAAAGTAGTTGTTTATTTTATTATTAAAACAACTTTAACTTATGTTATCAGGTCCTCAACCCAAGCACATGCTCTATGCATTCACCACAATGGTAACCCCCAAAAACACTACCATACCAGAAACTGTTTTAAATACAAACATAAAAGAACATTAAACATTAACAAGTCTCCCAATTTCATCATTTTATTAAAAAAAATGCATAAAATAAAATTTTATTTCAACATTTACTCTCCTTATCCAGCTGTGTGCAAAGCATGATGGGAAGGGGAAATCCACTTCCTAGTTACACAAGTAAAATAATTTATCTACTCTCAACTCTACTTAATTGAAATACGTTCTTTCAAAATGAAAATATTGAGTTGAACCAAAACGAAACTGTTTCAAATCAGTTTAACACAATGCAATTGTTTAAATGGGAAACCTAACACAATGGTGTTAAATGAAAAAGATTTTTTTAAATTAACTCTACAGTGTGGTAGAATCATTTTTTTGAGTGTAATAGCCATGTTCTAATTATAGTTTTAAGGTATTTTTCAGCAGTGGGTGCGTTCCCAAACCAGGCTCATTGGAAAATGTGTGCTTGTGGTGGCGTAACGGTGTGACAGCAGTGATATTACTTACCTTACTGTGAATTTTACAGCAGTTTGAAAGTGAAATGTCCAGTGAGTGGCATTAAAACAAGCATTCAATATGTGACCGTGGACATGTTTTTATTACATTGCTTCAAGCACATTTTGCAGCAGTTCAGAATTCAAATATCCGGGGAGTGTAACTAAAATCGTGTTGGAAAATAACACTCCCTACACCAAAACCAACCATACACCTACCTGATACTGTATTATACCAAATACCAAAATGTTCAAAATGTACACAAGCATTTTAACGTTCAATACTGACGTATTTTCAGCATTTTAACGCTTAATACTGCCGTATTGACAACTACGGTGATGCATTGCTTCCACACACTTATTTTTTTTCCCACTCAGCTATGTTGTTAAAACGACATCTTTTCTCGTAATAACGAGATCTTTTCTCGTTAAAACGACATCTTTTCTCGTAATAACGAGATCTTGTCTCGTAAAAACTACATCTTTTCTCGTAAAAACTACATCTTTTCTCGTAAAAACTACATCTTTTCTCGTAATAACGAGATCTTTTCTCGTAAAAACGACATCTTTTCTTGTAAAAACGACATAATTATCTTGTTAAAGCGACATCTTTTCTCGTAATAACGAGATCTTTTCTCGTAAAAACGACATCTTTTCTCGTACTAACGAGATCTTTTCTCGTAAAAACGACATAATTATCTTAAAACGACATCTTTTCTCATAAAAACGAGATCTTTTCTCGTAAAAACAACATAATTATCTCGTTAAAACGACATAATTTTCTCGTTAAAAGGACATCTTTTTCTCGTAATAACGACATATTATGTCATAAAAACGATCTGATGTTCCTGTTACAGATGATATGATTATATTATATGAGCGAGCTTGTCCGCGCTGCCTTCAGTCCTGACCTAAAGGAGGATGCATGCTGCCGAAGTTATATAGAAATACACTGTTTTAATCATTTTAATGTAATGTTTTCAATTGTAGCGTCATGTTTATTAGGATTAATCTCCAATCTGTCTAACTGCCCTCAGACCCAGAGGATTTGAGATGATCATATCAAAACTGTTATTTCTGAATAATTGACTTGCTTGGAATATTATTTGGATGAATAAAGTTGGATTTTACAGAACATTTAAATACTAACAGAAATAAATAAAATAAAAATGACACACGGTTTGATCGTGTTATGATGATGATGATGATTTCGTTCTGTTTAAAAAAAATAAAATAAATAAAGCCAGATTTTTTTTGTATTTTTTATTTATTTTTTTGTTCATGAAAAGAGCCACTTTTCAACTCAGCCTGTTCAGAAAAGTCAGAATTAAGTGTGTTTTTTGCTTGAAACAAGCACAATAATATGCCAATGGGGTAAGAAAAATAATCTGGTTTTCCGTTTGAAATAAGATTTTTTTTTTCGTACCCCATTGGCAGATTATCTTGCTCATTCTAAGCAAAAACTCACTTAATTTTAACTTCTTTTTTTTTTCTGAAAACAATAAAATCATTTTTACTTGTATAGAAAATCCTTTATATATATATATATATACATATATATATATATATATATATATATATATATTTTTTTTTTTTTTGCAGTGTATAAGTTCAACTCTTAAATTTTACAAGCTTAACTTGAGTACTAACATTGAATTTACTCTTTTTTTGATCAAAATCGCAAGGTCACTCTTTAGAAGAGTAGCATAATGCCACTTTGCGTCGCAGGAATCACACCACAAAGTGAACTCAAGTTCAAACGTTCAGCGTGACAAAGTTGAACACAAGTGAAATCTGTGTGGAGAAATTCTTCACACTCACTCAAAATTCCCAATCATGCAGATTCCCATTGAAATGACTGGATTTCACTCAACAGTAGAACAACTGTACATGAGAGTGTCTGATTGAGCAGAATAAAATGCAATGAGGACCAAGTCAAAAATCTGGCTAAAGAAAAACTACCCATAGTTTTCAAAACCTCAATCAAACTCAGTATAATAGAGGTGAAGTTAGCCTGGGAGGTAGCAGCTGACCTGCCAAAGTTCAAGCCTTAAAGTCAGACCACAAAGCTTGGCAGGAACTTACTAAGATGAAATATGTGAGCGGTGTCAAATAGAGGAGTAATTCACCATTGCCGTACACCTGCTGTCTCCGAATCCACAGAGCTGAGCATGACTTTCCCCACGCAACAGTTACTTAGCCCAAGAATGTGCTGTATGCCCATAGAATAGGGGAGTATTGTCTGTCCATGTAATTCTGGAAACAACTGCACATCCTCTGACAAATGGACTCCTGTGTATCTGGATGGGAACACAATATTGGATTCGTTGTGCTTGTTACCTAATCTCTGCTTCGTTTAGGATACAATAAAAGGAGTAAAACATAATGCACTTTTAAACAATGGTCATCTCAGTCCAATGACACTGGAGGTCAACAAACAATTAAACAGCTACTTTTTATGCCAACTTGTTTTCTTTCATACAGGACTAGTTTTGTGTTTCTATTTGCATCTGATTAATCGTAGGCCTCATTTATCTGAGAGTAAGTACCTTGGTTTTTTTTAGTTAAAAAAAGCATTTTTCATGAATAATTTTCACAATATGAGATAAAACAAAAATATGATAATTGGCACTGTTTATCACACTAGTGTGCTTTAATGTTTAATCAGGAAGTTTGCTTTTAAATACTTTTATTTTGTACAAAATTGCAAAAAGTCACACTTGTGGTGTTACCGGGCCAAAAATGACCGGACTCCAAACAATTGCCTATAAATCTCTCATTATGCTTTATTATCACCAAATATTGGAGTCAAATTTTTGTCAGCTTGTTTTCTTTCATTTAGGACTTGTTTTGTGTTTCTATTTGCATCTGATTAATCGTAGACCTCATTTATCTGAGAGTAGGTACCTTGTTTTTTGAGTGAAAAAAAAAAAAAAAAAATTATGAATAATTTTCACAATATGAGATATAAAAAAAAAATCACGCAAATTGGCACAGTTTATCATACTAGTGTGCTTTAATGTTTAATCAGGAAGTTTGCTTTGAAATGTTTTTATTTTGTACAAAATTCGCAAAATGACACTTGTGGTGTTACCAGTCGAAAATGACCAGATTTCAAACAATTGCTTATAAATCTCTCATTATGCTATATTATCACCAAATATTGGTTTCACATGTTTGTCAGCTTGTTTTCTTTCATTTAGGACTGGTTTTGTGTTTCTATTTGCATCTGATTAATTGTAAGCCTCGTTTATCTGAAAGTAGACACTTCATCTTTTGAGTGAAAAAAAAAAATGAATACATTTCAAAATTAGAGTCCTGTAATTTTGTACAAAATAAAAACATTTAAAAGCAAACTTTCTGAATAAACATTTAAAGCATACTAGTGTGATAAACTCATATCGTGAAAATTATTCATAAAAAATGCTTATATCACTTAAAAAATTAAGTGCCTACTTTCCGAAAAATGAGGTCTACAATTAATCAGATGCAAATAGAAACACAAAACCAGTCCTAAATGAAAGAAAACAAGAAAAAAAAAAATCACTATTTGGTGATAATATAGGAAAATTAGAGATTTATAGGCAATTTTTTAGAGTCCGGTCATTTTTGACCCGGAACACCACTAGTGTGACTTGATGAAATAAAACCCACAAAAAATTTGGAAAATTCGAAAAAAAAAAAAAAAAAAAATATTATTATAATATTATAATAAATAAATAAATACTTATACCCTGTGTGAACAAAGTCAGGAAGTTTGAATCCAATGCAATAACATTAACTAGTATTTTCTGGAAAAAAGAAAATCTTTTCTGGGTCAATTTGACCCAAACACAACCAGAGAGTAAATGTCAATGGAGTGTTGTTCTGGACCCCATTGACTCAACATATGGCAAAAACTTAAGTTCAAACATCAGCTTTCTACAGGAATGTAGTGAATCTTATTGAAACAGACTTCTCCAAATTCAACCTGGACCAACCAGAACAAACACACCATGACTATTTGGGCCACATTTGCACTTTGGATGCACATCCTGTTTCCACTTGGCTCAAATTCAAATGAAAAGCTCTATGTTTCGACGACTGAGCATTTGTACATGTTTTTAAGTGTGGTCCTGAAGAGAGCTGGCCTGAGGGAGTCTGTGTTTTGGAACAAAATGTTTACGCCACCACCCATTATGAATTGCTGTCTTTTCCACAAACCACCAAACTTCATCACATTAGTCTTTCTTCATGGGATTTTTTTTTTCCTCTAGATGTGCTTCATAATTATGTGTTTGCCCTCAAAACCTTTATACTTGTATGCAGTTTTTCAGATGTTGCTCTTCCACAAGTCAGGTGACTTATTGTTGGAGTTATGGAGTTTTTACTATACGATTTTAACCGATAAATAAAAAGTAAATATAAGATAATTGACATTTACCTTTTAATTTTAGAATTAATGTGGCGAGCATTTTTTAGTATTTTGTTTTATTTTATTTTATCATTTTATTTTATTTTATTTTATTTTATTTTTATTTATTTTTATATTTAACATTTGTATAATTAATTGTTTCATTTTAAAATATATATACTGTTCAAAAGTTTGAGGTCATTACGATTTTTATTTGTATTTATTTATTTATTTTTATTTATTCTTTTTATTTATTTATTCTTTATTTCCTACTCTTGCTCACCATGGCTATTTTATGACTTGTTGGAGTTATAGATTTATTACTATGAGAACTTTAGCGGATAAATAGAAAATAAATATGAAATTTGTTGCAACATTTACATTTTAATTTTATAATTAATGTGGCAAGCATTTTTTATTATTTTATTTTATATTTAATATTTTATTAATTATTATTATTATTATTTTTTTTATTCTAAAATATATAATGTTCAAATGTTTGGGGTTGGTAAGATTTTATATTTATTTATTTATTTTCCCCTGGAAGATAATGCTGACAATGGCTATTTTATGACTTATTGTTAGAGTTATAGAGATATTACTATTAAAATTTAGCAGATAAATAGAAAATAAATACAAGATTGTTGATATACATTTACATTTTTATTTTATAATTAATGTAGTGAGCATGCTTTATTTTATTTTATTTTATTTTATTTTATTTGTGTTATTATTTATTTTTCATTTGAAAAAAATATACACTGTT
>NC_133383.1:28953978-28982275 GCF_049309525.1 Garra rufa
TATTAATTATTTGTTATATTATAATTATATTATTAATTGTTTTATATATATATATATATATATATATTTTTTTTTTTTAAATTTTTTTTTCAATTTTATCAGCATATTCGAATGATTTCTGAATGACCATATGACACTAAAGACTAAAGTAATGATGCTGAAAATTAAATTAAATTAAATTAAATTAAATTAAATTAAATTAAATGTTTTCCACATTAATCATAAAATAAAATTGTAAATGTGTATCTACAATCTCATATTTATTTTCTGTTTACCTAAAGTTCACATAGTAAGAACTATAACTCCAGAAATAAGTCATAAAATAGCCATATAATTATGTTTTATTATTTATAATTTTAAATATATTATTTTATTATAATAGGAAGAATTATTATTATATTATTTTAAATATAACTGTTTTGTAGCATTAAATTAAATTAAATTAAATTAAATTAAATTAAATTAAATTAAATTAAATTAAATTAAATAATTTTATTTGTTTTATTTTATTTTTTATTATTAAATAAAGGCTTTACTGTCAGTTTTGATCAGTTTGATGCATCCCTGCTGATTAAACATATAATTTTCTTACAGGGTCCATATTGGTACCTTAAATATACACGCCTATGGTGTACATTACATTACATAAAATAAACTAAAATAAACTAAAATAAAATAAACTAAACTAAACTAAAATAAAATAAAATAAAATAAAATAAAATAAAATAAAATAAAATAAAATAAAATAAAATAAAATAAAATAAAATAATAAAATAAAATAAAATAAAATAAAATAAAATAAAATAAAATAAAATAATGCCTTTTAGGTACACACCTAATGCCGAGTTCAGACTGCACGATTTTCAAAGCAATCGGGTCACAGATGTTTTCACACTGCATGACTATCTGGGGTAGCATTCTGTCGCTGCTGTGTTCACACTGCACGATGGATCGGCGACAGGGGGTTTCACACTGCATGACTTTACAATAGGAAGAATCGCCGACAACTTTGTCCCGGTCCGCAAACTACGTCTCACAACCAAACACACGCGAGAAGTGACATGGAAACAACGCGAGGTCAGGCGTGCAAGTTCTCACGTGAGACTGGGATTATTATAAAAAAAATGGTAGCCCGCAAGAAGCTTGTCATGCAAATTGCATGTGCACTCATCTAGTTGATATTGTGGTCTATACCTTCGTAACTCCTCCCCCAACTTCCCGCTGGCCTGCATGTTGCTGTCTCATTGGCTGTAGGTAATCGCCGATGTGATTCTCTCAGATCGCGTCTTTGATAGTTCACACTGTGTGATTGTCACTCACGTGAACGAGCACCGATTTGCTTGTGATTTCGGGCATTTGTCGGCGATTTCTCAAAACATGTCGGCGAGTCAAAATCGGGGCTAAAATCATGCAGTCTGAACTCTGCATAAAATGTACAAAAGTGGACTTTTTGAAAAGGTAACACCCCAGTGACAGCTTTTGTACCTTTTTTTCTGAGTGCAAGTGTGGCTATTGTACTGTAAAACTACAATTACCTAGTGATATAGTATAAATATAACTAACTTATATATAATTTATTTCTTGGGGAGCACAATCCATAATCCACTGTTGCAATGATTTCTGCTTAATAAATGACAGAGTGGACATTACTGGACAGCTGTACTAGATGTTTACATCTAGAATCTATCCATAGATTCTGCTTTTGTTCCTCTTTTGTAAGTCACTTTAAATAAAAGAATCTGCTAAATGTATAAACATAAATATCAGTTGCAAATTGAGGAACACATCATCATGCTCTGGTGTTTGAGGTCAGCTGGAGATCATCGACGGTGCAGGAAGCACATCAGGAGCAGCTGGGATCCAACATCCCACTGGAGCTTTACGACTCAAATAAGCTGAATACCATATGCTGGTGCACCATATTTAAAACTCACTTTCGGTCACATCCCTGAGAGCTTGGCACTTTTTGTCAAGGTCAAAAAATAAGGCTCTGAGAGTCTGACATTTTAAGGTTTGGACCTATTTGATGCATTTAATTCGGAGAAAACATAATCTTTAACTCTGAGGAATTGCATTTGGGAATTGCATTTCTCAGACCGCTGGGAATATTTAGGTAAGGCATTTGGTGGACTTCCTGTGTACGCAATCCAGCATTTTCCGAATATTAACTAGGTTAATTAAACTCATCCACCATATGGCGTCTGGTACTTCAAGACGTTTCGAGTGAAATCCACGGACACACCGTAGCTTTTGGCACGATGTTACCTCAAGCAGCAATGCATATTTCTCTCTGCAGGGTGCAGATCTCAAAATAACGGAGCTCCAATCAAAATATTGTGACATATTTCATTTCAAATATCTCACCCTATGGTGAACTCCCAGAAGTGTGAAGGATGGAACATCGAGCTCCGCTTCAGATCGCAGCCGTGGTCTCTTTTAAAACTCAGAAAACACATTTTGTTCTGTATTTTTGCTTTCTCGTCTACCAGTTAAGAAGACTTCAAAATCTCAGAATGAACTATGCTGACACCAAACCAACGTTTCATTATGCGGTTATTCCCCTCAGAGCCGACCTACCATCAGTTAATTGGTCGCCTCATTTCATTGCTGTTTGACTCCAGCGCACCATTCGCCTCGCATAACACCAGACCGACTAGATTAAGATGTTGCTCCTTAAGAAGCATGAGAAATGTGAGGAGAGAGTCTGACGCGGTAGAGGGAGAAGACAAAACTTAGGAGAGCAAATGATGATTTGAAGGTTATGGAGTTCAACCAGGAGTTGATGCTCTCTAATTAAGTCAGCTGGGACCGTGAAGCCGAACACATCATCCGCATTTCTGGGTCAAACAGAATGGGTAAGAAGTGCTTTATGCAAGACATCCAAAGCAAATCCTAAATGTTTCATATTTGTTTGACACCAATGTAGCGATTGAAAATACACCTTTAGAGCAACTCTCAAGCTAGCTTTTGCACACCATTTTTAATGAACCTACAACTGCTAACTCTGCTATATTCTGTGCTCTGATTTGGGACTTATATGCCAATACAGGTGCCAAGAGTACAAATTACAGTGGTGTAAAACTCTAAGACATGAAATATCCTTTCCCAAAGGGAACATCTCTTACGAAACAGAAGTTTATTCAATTGTGCTATTAGTATACTTCTTTTAAACTTAAAATAGGAACGTATACTTCAGAAATATGTTTAAAATGACATTTAAGTATACTAGAAAAAGTCTACATTTATTTGAGCTGTACTTGTCCTCTGAGAACTGTGTTTTCATTGTTATACACTATGGCCGCTATTGCACATCTGAACATAATTTACAAAACACAAGTAAAGAAGAAACCGAAACACAGATGCTTCCACATGTAATCTAACACAATCGTCAGACATAAAACAGCATCAAAACCACAGATATGGAAAACTGTGTAACGTTATGGAATAAAATGTCGACCCATGAAGAGGTAATAATGACTGTGAAGCTTTAGGGTGTTGATCGACTCCATCTACAGTACGTTTTGATTATCACGAATAGTCTTTTTTTTAGCTTTTTGTTCAAAATGTTATTTAAAAAAAGAATGCATGAAGCTAGAATAAAATGTTTTTGTTTACAAGCAGATGCCCTGTTCTTTCTTTTGATGTTTTGTATGTTCAGATATTCATGTAACAAAATATATACAAATAAATACCTAGGGACATAGTAGTATACTTAAAGTATGATGTAAAGTTTACTTAAAGAAAACCTACGAGTATACATAAAAATACTAAACTAGTAGTTTACTGAGACTCAGGCCTGGATTGGCTAGTCGGGAGGACCGGGAGAATTCCTGGTGGGCCAGTCCGTTTTTTTGGCCACAAGGGCCGGTGTCCCTAGCTGCCTGCACTCACAGCAGTCGCCGGGGCGGACTGGCCATCGGGAGACCCTCCAATTTTTATTATTATTATTATTATTATTATTTAATATTGTTGTTGTTATTGTTTTTGTTGCCGGCCTAATGTACTAAAGTGGTTATTTCGGAATTAGCCATTCAATAATAAAACTCTAATAAATCATAAATCGGTTATTCTTGACTGGCACACGTTTCGTCTCTCGCGCGCTCCGCGCGTCCGCCAAAAGGACGCGAAACTCAAGAGTGGAGTAAATGTGCCCAGGTGGAGCAGAGAGACAAATCTGTCTTGTTTAGGACCTAAAGTGCAGGTCAGTTACATCTGTAAACAGACTATTGTAGCTTTGTCTTTGTTTACTTAAGTATCTTAAGTAGCAGTCAAATGCTGAAATTAGCGAAATGACAGAATTATAAAGCGTAGAAATTTGGCCGACAAATATTCACACCATTTTAAAACAGGTTTAGCGAGCTACCCTTATGAAAATGAACTGTGGTTTTACTAAACATAAAAAAACATGTTTACTATAGTTATACAATAATTATACAATATACAATGGTTTTGCTACACTATAGTTTCACCATGGTATGAAACTCTGATTACACTAATGGGAATCAATCCAAAAAAAAAAAAAAAAAAAAAATGGTTACTACGTTTACCATAGGCTCGATAATACCATGGTTAATTTTCCTTAGGGCAAAACATGACCAATGATAATGCAAAAACATGTTTAGTTTTAAGAGTTTTTAATAAAGATATATTCAAGATGTAGTTAATTTTTGTTGTTCTAATTTTAACTTTTCGACAATAACACATGGTCCTAATGTAGTGGCACTCTTTTTTCTGTTGTCCTTTTCTCTATCAAATGTTTTAGTAATAATCATAAATTATCAAGCTTAGAAGCTCAAGAACCATCCTGGTGGCTGTCTCCTCCCCTTTAGCAGCAAAGCCAAGTGTCATTTTACAAAATCACAACTTTTTACAATCTTGACAAAAACATGTCTTTAAAAAGGTCTGAGTCTCAGTATTCGATATTTGGTGGTTATTTTGTAATAGAATGAAACATGTCAGAAAAATGTAGACATTTGTGACAGAAAAATACATAAAAAAAAATAAATAAATAAATAAAAAAATTTATATATATATATATATATATATATATATATATATATATATATATAGCGTTTGGTGGGCACCTGGTGGCTGTTTGTGATATAACGCCCTAAACAAACTTTAACAGGAACCTCATTTTTTTTCAGATAACTTATTCAATTCAATATTAAATTTAGGATAGAACCTGTTATGTAAAATATGCAGTTTAAAATCTAATAAAAATGGTACTGTGTATTTTCTTTACAGTAAATTTAAACTTCAATTTTGTTGATACTTTATCTTGCTTTGTTTTTAAGTTCCACTTCTGCAATAATCTGCTGATTGTCTTCTTTAAAAAGAGACCAACCTTAGATCTGTATTACGAAGTGTTCATGAATTACAACAAGTTTGGATAGTGCACTTTCATGCCTATTTTAAAAAATGGGGGTGACACTTAAGGGGTTAATTTTTTCAAAAATAATTGTAGGCCTATACTATGTGCAAACAAGTAACAGTGAGGTGGTTGTTTTGCAACAAGGTGGAGATGTGCTTATGAAAAAAGTGACAGATACAAGAAAATTAGTTAAAAACAAAAACACACATGAGAGACAAAGAGATTAAAAGAGATTAAAAAGCAAATTGGAAGTTCAAGAGATAGCATTTAATTATTTTACCCAGTTGATTTCAACTTTTTTTTATGTGATGATGAAAAAATATTGTTGTCCAGGGTTTCAAAGTTTGGTGTGGGTGTGTGGGATGGCCGGGATAAGTGTGAGATTTCCCGGCCTGAAATTTTGTCCCAGTCCGCCCCTGGTTAACTTCAAGCTAGTTAGGAGCAGTGCAAAACAGCGATGTCTGCAATTCATCGTTCATGTTTATTATGTATCAGACTTTTTCTTGTACTGTTGCTCTTCAGCAGCAGCAGCCTCTAGTCCAGTTTGCTGCTAACAGTGAAGAGCCAGACCCCGTAACATTAACAAGCACCAGTCATGAGCCCAACACACTAGAATGGGCAGATAGGACAGTGCAATACTTGTTCTATTCTTTATTTGTGTTTAAGGACTGGATATCTGTGAACAATTTTTGCACAGAATATTCAGATATTGCAGAAAAGGACATTGTGATGTTTAAAAGAATAGTGTTGGAGATTTACCCTTTAATGTTCTCATATTTATGAAAAATATTTAGCAGCTGTTTCTTTGAAAAAGACATGATAGTGTCATTAGAAAGTTTAATACATTTTAATCTTTATTCTGTACATATAGCTTAATATATATTTGTATTTATTTGATATTTTTTCATTTCAAGGTTTGGATATTTATGAGCACTAATTCTAACAGAAAATAGATTCTGATACTGTTAAACATTACATTGTGTTAACTATTCAAATAAATCTTCACTGTGGCAACACTTAGGCTACTGTATTTGCACTGAATTGGAAATGACGTCATTTTAATTTAGTCAGTCGTGAACTAAAGTGGGCCGGTCTAAAGAAACTCCAGGGCTGAAAAGGAGTCCCACTCCGGCCCTGCTGAGACTATACTTCAAATTGTACTAAAAATCTACAAAAGGTATTTAATTAGTAAACTATCAGTATACCTATACGTTCACTTTTAGTATACTTGCAGTACAAACTAAAAACACATATGTAAACTAGTTGTGTACTCAAATATATATATTGTTGTCCGCCAAAACACTATTGTATTGTGCTTAAATAACTTAAGCTGTTTAATTATCCACTTTACTTAATTATGAATTGTTAAAGTAACGCAAAGGGTTTAATTTCACCATTCAAAAACGGGATGTGACAATTTCTAAAGTATTTGATGAAGACACGTCATGATTGATCATTATTACAGACACCTGATATTAATAAGCAGAATCACCAAAAGAGGAAAAAAATATATAATAATAAGCAACCATTATAGTGGTCAATGTTTGCATTAGTTGGGCTCTTGACCCTTAAATCTTCAATGTTAGATTTTGTTTGGCTGCTTTTACTGAGTTATAACAGCCAGACAAGCCAAGAACAAAAGTCATCAAGTAGCATTGACTGTACTTAAAATAGCTATCATCATATAGTGACTTAAGTACTTGACTTAGGTTTTCCTTACAGATTTCAATAGAACTGTGAACAAAAGATCTGTCAGTTTTGGCTTTATAAGACAGATGAAGAAAGAAAAAAAAGCTTTTTTGCTTTTAGACACACAGACATGAAGAATCAGTGTGAGAATCACAACAACGGTGACCACCAAAAAACCACGTTGTAGCCAATCAGAACTCATCCATGACTCCCATCATGCATTGCGACATGAATAAATAATGAGCTGTTTGGACTATTTTTTAGTAAACCAAAACAAGCTGACTAAACTTAATGGTTTTAAGTTAAAGGACATTGATTACATTGATTTGGTTGGACATTACTATTTCACATTGATTTTCCTAATTCAATTGTGTTGTCTTAACAGAATAATTTTGAATAGATTGAAAAAAATCCTTATATGTTAATAAAAAACAATTTGGTTGTTTGGAACCACTTTCCATAATTGAATTGAGTTAGTTTAAAGAATCATTTTTTTTTTTTTTTTGAGTGTTGGATGACAAGGGGGTGAATAAACAGTCCATAGTCATTGCCTGACTCTCCTTTTCATGATGAGTCATACATTTTCAATAGTAGATACTGTAGATCGGCAGGCCAGTCAGTCACATCCACATGTGTCTGAAACGCTGTTGAAGAACACACAGAATGAGCCTTGATCTAATATTCATAGACTTACCAGGAAAGACATCTTGATGGGAGTATATGTCTCCGTACAATCCCAAAATATGCCTCCATGTCAATGGTACCTTCGCACATATGCCAGTCACCCATGCCGTTTGCACTGATGCACCTATACTGTATACCATGGCAAACGTTTAGTCATCTGACCACAGCACACATTCCACCACAGATTCAAGTTTCATTTCTTGATGCAGTGGCAGACTGTGTTAAGTGACAGTGGTTTTCCATAATATTCCTAAACCCATGTGACTATATTTTGCACAACAGCATGACGGTTTCTTATGCAATGCCATCTGAGGGCTCAAAGGTCATGCACATGCACATCTGAGAATTATCTGGATTCCTTGAATCTTTTCACAATATTACCTTTGTTAGTTGGTGAAATACATACATTCTTTGCAATTTTGCATTGAGAAATGTGCTTTTTTATTTGTCTGACAAGTCTGTCCTAAAATGTGGCACTAAGTGATCCAACTTTGCTTGCAAAGACTGAAATGCTCATATCCAAACACAATCCCCTCGCTACCAATTTACCTGCTTACTGTGAACTGTTTCAAAACAGTTTAACTTGGATATTATGTAACCTTTACACTTTCATTTTGCCTCTGTCCCAACTTTTGTGAAGTGTGTTGCAGCCATTAAAATTAAAAACAATTGTTAATATTTAGAAATTTAAGTCAGTCAGTTAAAAAACATCAACACATTGGAAATATTTTAATTGTACCTTTGTCAATTAAATGAAGGGTAAAGACAATTATTTTTGCATTTTCCAGATTTATTGCATTTTACAAAACGTCCAGACTTTTCTGGAATCGGGGTTGTAGCTTTAGCAAATGTAGTTTCGGTATTTAAAATGCTTTATAACCTTTTAGTATAAACCACCATCAAAACAGAAGCTACATTACTCAGAGAATTCATCAAGTTGTATAGTTACATCTTATAAGTTTTGTATGGAGCAGAAAGCAGCAAATAAACAAAGGTTTATAGATCAATGTTACAAAACATGTTTTTTTTTTTATGTATGAATTTTAAAAGGTAACAACTAATTAATAGCAACTAAATTTAATCCTATTCCTGTACTAGAGGATGTTGTTTATTAATATTACTCAGTACTTAATTGTAAAATTACATTGTAACAAGGATGCAATTCTATAATAACAACAAATAACCATTATTTAATGGTTCCAGCAAGCAAAATGACTAAATTACACATTTTTGAGATGTCTTAGTTACTTTGTTGCCACTAGTACTACCAACACAACAATTATAATAAGTGAATTACACTATAATAACAATAATTAACCACTGTTCAATGGTTTCAGGCACATTTTGCAAATGTTTAAATAGTGATTTAAGTCCTAAAATGCATCTAATCTCATTTAAATGAATGAATGAAGTTTAAAAACGAATCTTCCAGTTACTAACAAGTAAAATATGTTATTATTTACCATTGTTACCATCATTAGTAACACTTTAAAAGTAAACAAGATTCATTAGTTAACATTAGTTAACATTAACTAATGTTCTACAGCTTCTACAGCATTTATTAAGCTTGGTTAATTTCAGCATTTACTAATGCATTATTAAAATCACAAGTGTTTGTTAATATTAGTTTGAACTAGTATGAACAAACAATGAACGACTGTATTTGTATTAACTAACATAAATAAAGATTAATAAATAGTGTAATAAATATATTGTTCATTGTTCATTCATATTAATTAATAAATTAACCAATGTTAACAAATGACATCTTATTGTAATGTGCTACGCTAATATTACTACCAAAAAAAAAAACAATAATTATGTAATTATAAGTTAGTTACACTATAATAACAATAATTAACCATTGTGAGCATTATTGTTGAATAATAACACATTTTTGAGAAAAAAAAAACAACAAAAAAAAAACAAGGGTGAAAACAAGTCAATTTAAACAAATGCTTATTTTCTCTAGAAAAGATCTTGTTGGTTTCACACACAAACTGATTATTGCATAACCTCTCTATTTTAATGTAACACAAAAATCACATGGGTATAAATCAAGGGCCAAAGAGTCAAGTATATAGATTTCAACCAACATTATTAAAGTACTAGATGTAAGGTTGGGGCAAGTTGTATTAAATGTACTTTAAAAGACCTTTAACAATATGGCAGGCAATCGTCAAGCACTCGGCCAGTGCTGTACCAGTAGGAGGCAGCAGTCTTTATTATATCAGACAGCTGAGGCCTCAAGAGGAATACAACAGACAGTGTGTGTGTGTGTGTGTGTGTGTGTGTGTGTGTGTGTGTGTGTGTGTGTGTGTGTGTGTGTGTGTGTGTGTTTATGTGTGTGTGTGTGTGTGTGTGTGTGTGTGTGTTTATGTGTGTGTGTGTGTGTGTGTGTGTGTGTGTGTGTGTTTATGTGTGTGTGTGTGTGTGTGTGTGTGTGTTTATGTGTGTGTGTGTGTGTGTGTGTGTGTGTGTGTGTGTGTGTGTTTATGTGTGTGTGTGTGTGTGTGTGTGTGTGTGTGTGTGTGTGTGTGTGTGTGTGTGTGTGTGTGTGTGTGTGTTGAGGATCTTCTTGCAGGAGACTAAGCGCTTTTAGGGGGCACTATCGTGTTTGTTTATAGCAGTGAGATGGAGGTGTAATTAAATGGGTAAGCTACACCATGCTCCCATTAGTATTGATCCACTGCTGTACGGTTACACCTACAAAGTAGCCCCTTGCCGGTAGGGAAAGGGAGTTTTATGTTTCCTCCAATCGGCAGCTTTTTTATGTTTAATGGATACATTTTATCCAGTGGATATAATCGCAGCTGAGAGACCACCCAGAAGAGGGACTGTTAAAATGGCAGGTTAGCAGCTCTCCTGCCACAATAGCTAAACACTGAAAGACTCACATGCTCGCTTATCATTAAACGAGGATGTGTGCCATGTGATGGATAACATCAGCTCAGCTATTGTAATGACCATCAGCATGTAATCTGGGAAAGGACACCTTTGTAAAGCAATAATCATAGATTTGTGGTCCAACGGAAAAATCTGACAGCAAGTTGCGGGTCAAAAACACTATTAGTATCGCTCATCTTCTATAAATAGCATAGCACTAATATAATCATAATAGATCCAGATGCAGTATGAAAGACTTTTTTTAAAACCATGAATGGGTTTATGTTGAGATTGAAATGGCATGACTTTAACAGTTTCCTTTCGCAAGCAATATTATGCAATAATGATAATAACAATAATTATTATTATTACACGGCTCTGTGGAATGCTTGATTCTGATTGGTCAGTTGAGACATTTGCAGGTTCGTTCTTTTCAAATAATCACCGCTCCAAAGTAATAACGCATAGCCGGTACTACTTGTATGTTTAAAATCCCTACGAGCCAACAAAGATTACCGTTTGGCGCCATCTTGTGACAAACACTGGACAACCACAATTAACAATGGAAAATTTCGACATTAATCTATTTAAATTGTCTTACTAACGTACATAGTTTGAATGTTAGTCACGTGGTACTATATCGTTTCGCAGAAGGATAAAAATGTTAATTTAAAACAAATATGCCAATAAAAGATTTCAAATTCATATTCATGTCCAGTTTTTTTCCTTATGTGGCAAGTAGCCGTGTAATAAGCGGGATAATGTACAGGCAGCCTGTAGTTATCGCGAAATAAGCCCCTTCAGTGTGATACAAGACTGATCACACTGTCGGGGCTTATTTCTGCGATAACTACCGGCTGCCTGTACATTATCCCTTACTTATTATTTACTGAATTCTTAGCCTGCACAAACCAGTAAAATATCCATTGTTACCATTATTTTCACCAGTTCAATAATTATGAGCAATTATAAATTAGCTGTAACAACAATACATAACCAATATTTTAGTTTTAAGTAAACAAAATGATTGGATAACAATACATTTTGAAAATTTTCAGTGCTCCAAAAACCTCAAAAATGCTAATTTATTAAATATTAAACTGAATTGAGTATTGATTGAGTATTGCATTAATTGTTTTAAATAATTTTTTTTTATTCATTTTCTCCTAAATTCAAACAGCAATAAAATATATTGAAGTGGCTGTTGTATCTCATAACGTAAAACACCATGTGCACACTAGTACTCAGTATAATAATTATAATTCCAACAAGCATTATAGCTTTTGCATGAGTAAAATGGGCTACTTATGTATATGATACATTCATGGTGTTTTGGCATTCTTTTTAAAGCTTGAATGCCTCAGTCCCCATGGGGGACTAATTGCATCGAAAATGTCACAAGGAGAGTCAGAGACGTGCGGATCCATTTGCAGCATTTATTGAGAATAGTCAACAGGCAGGAATAATCACCAGGAAAACAGGAACAACGTAGGAAATCCAGGAAACAGTTCGATACACAGGCAATGGTCGCAATGGCAGGTAGCAGGAATCGTCAACGGGGTACACAGTCCAGAGTCATACACAGAGAAACCAACACAAGGGAAAACGCTCGGAATTACGACCATAGGGAACGGTAAGACTTCGCAAGCTGGCTGTGTGTGTGAGTGGCTTAAATGCAGACAGTGTGATGAGGTGCAGCTGTGAGCAGTAATCAGTAAAGTGAGAGCAGGTGAATGCAGTGATTAGAGCAGTGGCTTGTGGGGAATGAAGTCCATGAAGTGTGGTGCAAGAGTTCATGATGACAGGATAGACCAGATACGTGACAGAGCCCCTCCCCAAGGAGCGGCTTCCAGACGCTCTAACCACCTAATACAACCTGGAGGGTGGTGGAGCGGAGGCGGAACAGGGGGAGGGATGGAGGGCCAGGTCCATGTAGGGGTACTGGAACCACGAACTGAGGCGGAGCCGACGGAGGGAGAAGCCATGGCGGAGGAAGGGTTGGCTCCTGCATGGGGCCGACCGACGGAGGTGGAGCCGGTGGAGCCCGAGGCGGAACCGGAGAGTCGATGGTCCTGGGCGACACAGAGGATCCGGAGGGCCAAGGCGGAACCCAAGGCTCTGGCGACCCCGGCGGAGATGGAGGTCCGGAGGTACGCAGCGGAGCCGGAGTGACAGAGGATCGAGGCTGTGCCCACGGGAGGTGGGGCGACGACTGACCGGGGCGGAGCCGGAGAGACGATGGAGCCCGGAGGAGCTGGTGGGCCGACGGCCGACAACGGAGACGAGGGAGCACAGAGCCGGGGTGGAGCCGCAGGGTCGGAGGGCCGAGGTGGAGTCCAGGACTCTGAGACTGGAGGTGATGGTGAGGGATCCTTCAGTCTGGACACCGATGGAGACTGGCAGTCCCACGGCAAGTCCTCTGCACCGAAGGTGGGATGTGGGTGAGCAGAGGGACTGTCAGGAGACAGAGGTGGCGGGACTGGAGCAGCAGGGAGGGTGGGTGGGAACAGTCCATGCATGAGCTCCGTGACCAGAACCGGGCAGACAGGAATCTCAGGACGACTGGATGGAACCAGCGGAGGCTCTGGAAGACTGGGCTGAACCAGCGGAGGCTCTGGAAGGCTGGGCGGAACCAGCAGAGGCTCTGGAAGGCCGGGCGGGACCAGCGGAGACTCTGGAAGGCCGGGCGGGACCAGCGGAGACTCTGGAAGGCCGGGCGGGACCAGCGGAGACTCTGGAAGGCCGGGCGGGACCAGCGGAGACTCTGGAAGGCCGGGCGGGACCAGCGGAGACTCTGGAAGGCCGGGCGGGACCAGCGGAGACTCTGGAAGGCCGGGCGGGACCAGCGGAGACTCTGGAAGGCCGGGCGGGACCAGCGGAGACTCTGGAAGGCCGGGCTGAACCAGCGGAGTCTCTGGAAGGCCGGGCTGAACCAGCGGAGTCTCTGGAAGGCAGGGCTGAACCAGCGGAGTCTCTGGAAGGCTGGGCTGAACCAGCGGAGGCTCTGGAAGGCTGGGCTGAACCAGCGGAGGCTCTGGAAGGCTGGGCTGAACCAGCGGAGTCTCTGGAAGGCTGGGCTGAACCAGCGGAGGCTCTGGAAGGCTGGGCTGAACCAGCGGAGGCTCTGGAAGGCTGGGCTGAACCAGCGGAGTCTCTGGAAGGCTGGGCTGAACCAGCGGAGGCTCTGGAAGGCTGGGCGGAACCAGCGGAGGCTCTGGAAGGCTGGGCGGAACCAGCGGAGGCTCTGGAAAGCTGGGTTGAACCAGCGAAGGCTCTGGAAGGCTGGCTTGAGGAGCGGGCTCTGGACGACGCTTTTGTGAAGCGGGCTCTGGACGACGCTCTTGAGGAGCGGGCTCTGGACGACGCTCTTGAGGAGCGGGCTCTGGACAACGCTCTTGAGGAGCGGGCTCTGGAGAACTGTATGACCCCAGCGGAGATTCAGGAGGGCTGGGCGTCTCCAGCGGAGACTCTGGAAGAGCAGGCTCTGAGCGAGCGGTCACTGGAGGGCGCTCTGGCGGCGCAGTCACTGGAGGGCGCTCTGGCGGCGCAGTCACTGATTTGACGGTAGCCATCTTAGGTGCAGACTCAGGTTTGGTGGCCATCTTGGCCGGGGACTCAGGTGTGGCAGCCATCTTGCTTGCAGACTCTGGCGTGGCAGCCATCTTGCTTGCAGACTCTGGCGTGGCAGCCATCTTGCTTGCAGACTCTGGCGTAGCAGACATCTTAGGCTGTGGCTCTGAGCTGGAACTTACTGTGGGAAGATGGTCCTCCACAATTCCCACAGTAAAAGGAGAGCCACACAACGAAAGAGCAAGATCCATATAAGATTGCAACGTCCAGCCCGGTTCAAACATTGGCATGAGGGAAGCCAATGGCTCTAAGAGTCCTCCACGGAAGAAAATCATCAGGCAGTGATCATCCATCGTAGACCGATTAGCCAATTCAATGAAGGCCATAGCATAATCCTCAATAGTCCGCTCACCCTGCTTGAGAAGCATGATCTGCACCGTTAGATTCATGCTGGAACCGGATAACTCCACAATAGCTGCTGGATCCTTGTAGTGGCGAAGTCTTCTGTCACAAGGAGAGTCAGAGACGTGCGGATCCATTTGCAGCATTTATTGAGAATAGTCAACAGGCAGGAATAATCACCAGGAAAACAGGAACAACGTAGGAAATCCAGGAAACAGTTCGATACACAGGCAATGGTCGCAATGGCAGGTAGCAGGAATCGTCAACGGGGTACACAGTCCAGAGTCATACACAGAGAAACCAACACAAGGGAAAACGCTCGGAATTACGACCATAGGGAACGGTAAGACTTCGCAAGCTGGCTGTGTGTGTGAGTGGCTTAAATGCAGACAGTGTGATGAGGTGCAGCTGTGAGCAGTAATCAGTAAAGTGAGAGCAGGTGAATGCAGTGATTAGAGCAGTGGCTTGTGGGGAATGAAGTCCATGAAGTGTGGTGCAAGAGTTCATGATGACAGGATAGACCAGATACGTGACAGAAAAGAGCAATCAGTATAATTTCCCCTTTGTGTTTCTTAAAGCAAGTCACACAGGTTTAGAACAACACTTACATACAGAACCCTTTTCGTTCTTGCATACACTTTGCCATTAATACTTTCAACCTGGGGCCTCATTTATAAAGTGTGCGAACAAACTTATTTACTTAGAGTGTGCCTATGCTTAAATCCACGTATTTTTTTTTTTAATTATTTTTTTTTATTTATTTTATTTTTTTTTGTAAAAACTGTCTTTGACGTGGAAAAGTGCTTAGCGTTACGTCAGGGTCTGAGAAGACGTATACACTTTTTGTACTGGAAGTTTTTGGAAATTTAAACTGTTGGACAATGACTGGTGATCTTTCATATGTTAATGACATTAATTAGGTGATTGAAAAAAAAAAAACATTCAGTTCAGTTGTGAGCAAGTTCAAGATTCATAGATTTCACATCTGAAAGTACGCACCAATAAGAACATATCACTGCATAAAATAGTGTTGTACAGTGTTGTAGTGTTGTAAGAGATGAATGTACAAATGGTATGTTTTATGTTTAATTATAGCCCTGTTCTGACTTGAAATTTCCATTGAGTGGTGCTATAACTCAAAGTCTCTGTGACGTTTTAAAATAACGTACCATTTGCACTACACTCAAATCTACTTATCAGTTTGCAAATATGACGTAAAAACGCAATTGCAAGCATGCCGTTTTAGCTAGCTTTCACTGTGAGTCAGATTTTTCAAGGGATTTGTACCCAAGGATTCTGCATCCTAGGTCCAATTCTGTGTTGCCTGAGCTACTAAGCAAGCTTGTTACGTTCGGAAAGCCAAACATATGGAGCTTTAGATGACAAAAAGACTTCTATTTTATTAATTAATTTATTTGAATAAATAAACTGCGATGTTTAAAATGTCTAAAATAGGAGGTTCATTTCTTGTGTTCCTATACTGTTGTACTTTGAAAGGGTCATATGATGTTGCTAAAAAGAACATTGTTTTGTGCATTTGGTGTAATGCAATGTGTTTAAGCGATATGAGATTCAAAAAACACATTATTTTCCACATACTATATATTATTGTTGCTACTCTCTGCCCCACCTTTCTGAAATGCGCAGATTTTTACAAAGCTCATCATTCTGAAAAGCGAGGTGTGCTCTGATTAGACAGCTATTCAATGGTTTGAGATTGGTCGAATACCTCAAGCGTGTGACGGAAAGTTAGACCCCTTACCAAGTTGTGATGTCGTGTACAGGCACAACAAGATAAAAACAATAAAGCCTATTATAAATTAGGCATTTGTTGCATCCAGTGAGGAAATAATTATTAATTATAATGACTCATACTGTCTTTTTACGAGTTGCATCACGCTGCATGTACATAACACCATGTCTGCATTTGTGATTGTAGAAACGACAAACAACAAGCACTATTCTACACTGCCCAAAACTCACATTTGAATAGTCAGTAGCAAATTCTTTATATATGAAATTATTTATATATGTACTTACAGGCTGTGAGTCAGACGCGCCAGACTGTCCTTGCAAAGATAGAATTGCCCTACTTTATAGAAACAGCCTTTGTGCACAGCCGGCTTTGTAGTCAACTCTCCCAGGTTCAGGAAACAGTCCTCCGTAAAATGGGCTGCACACACTCAAATATTTGCATCGTACTGTTCTGGAACAGTGTTGTAGATACAACTTAACCACTGATTTCTAGTTGTGTACTCATTTGGAACGCTTTTGCAACAAAACACACATCGTTGCCTGCAGCTGTGGCTGCAACAATACTACAGAATAAAAGTTATGCTTTCTTCCTTTGAGTATACATTTGGGTGGTGTTATGCAAATCTTCCCACATCGTGACGTAGACATAGGAAGGCGTGGCTGAGTCTTAACTGTTTTTTATATCTCTTCGGGTTTGAGACTTTAATCTTTGCAACTTTAGTATGCACAGATCCAAAGACAAAGAAAAACATGAAATCACATCATATGACCCCTTTAAATTAATATTTTACTGCTTTCTTCTAAGTAGCCTTTGTCTATCCATGTGTTTATCTTTTTTTCACTCCTTATAAGTTATCACCTTAGTCCAAATTCATAATGTCAACAGTCTAATTGACACAAACAAGCATTTTTACACTTGCTCTGTATTCATGAGTTGAGACCACAGCATAGTGAACATGTCTGGCAGCACTCAAGATGCAAATGACTGTGGATTTAGACATGCTGCTGATCTGTCGCTCTAGGGTATCTGTATTGTATCTTATTACCCACAATTCAGAGCAGACCACATTCATGTAAAAGTGGATAGCCTACATTTTCTGCCCTCCTCCTCAGTTTTTAAAGTTTGCTATAGTGGTGAGCAAGAAGTTGAGCGAAGATACCTGACATTGAGGACCCTTGTCATTATGCTGTATATTACGACCTTTTGTAGACCCCATATTTTCCTGAAAAGTTCTGGACGGGGGTTGCACAGCAAAACTGAATGACATTTATACTGGCAAAAACTATATTGACATATATTAAACCTCACACAAAGCTATGGTATGGTTTCAGGAGACTTAAAATGTACTTAAAAATAAAGGTTACATAAGAGGCTTTTTGCCATAGGTTTGTGGTGCAATTGAAGAAATATTTGGGTACCCTAAAGAACTTTTAAGTGAACAGAATTTATTTTCTAAGTGTTCTAAGACCAGTTGAATAATTTAAAGAACCATTTTCCACTATAAAGAACGTTTTGTGCTGAACATTTTCCATAGATGTTCTTCATGGAACCATCAATGCCAATAAGGAACATTTATTTATTTATTCATTTATTATTTATTAAAAAAAAAAAACAATGTAAAAGAAGTAACGTATTTTTGACATTTATTTTTGTAATACACATCTGAGTGAAAAAAAAAAGATGATCAAAAAAATAATAATATTAATTATAGAGTGGAAGCCCGTTTCCACCACTGAATAAAAAAAAGAAAAAGAAAAAAAGTAATTGTGACTTTTTATCTCACAATTCTGACTTTTATCTCAGAATTGTGTGACATAAACCCATAATTCTGACTTCTTTTCTCAGAATTGCGTAATGTAACCTTGGTCGGTCGTAGTCCCGCCATCGCTTCAGGACACCTTCAGCTGTGCCTCGTCGCTCCATCCCACCGACTCCGTTGGGCTCCTCCCTCCCCGTCTGATCCACCCTGGACCCTTCTGTCTCCTCCATGGTTCCTAGCACCATCGGATCCGCCCTGAAATCCGCTGATCATCCTCCTCCTGGGTGTCCATCCTCTGCCGAAGCCTTCTCCATTATAGACTTTCTATTTCCATTCATTCCTTGTCTACAGCATGAGGTCGCATATTCTTGGAGGGAAGAGTAATGTAACACCCCTTGGATTGTCTGTGTTGGTTTTTCCCTCTATTGCCCATATTTGGTCCTTCCTGTCCCTGTCCTCGTCATATGCACTAATTTACCTGTCTGGATTTATTAAAAGACCTGTCGTTGCATTCTCATCTTCGTGCGTTTCCTTTCTGGGCCTTGAACATGCCAGTTGCGTTGCTGTCTATAAAGGGTCAAAAAGCTTTTAGATTTCATCAAAAAATATCTTAATTTCCGAAGATGAACGAAGGTATTACGGGTTTGGACCGACATGAGGGTGAGTAATTAATGCCAGAATTTTAATTTGGGTGAACTATCCTTTTAATAGGATAAATCTGTTTCACTTTTTTCGTATGGAAAACAAAAGCTCAAACATTATGCCTAACTTTTCCTTTTATGTTTAACAGAAGAAAGGAAGTCATTTGGGTTTGGAACGACATCAGATTGAGTAAATTACAAACATTTTTTTTTTCTGTACGACCATTCCTGTAAAAGTAAAATGTCATCATTTGTTACAGTAATTGGTGTAAACAGGCAAGAAATAATGAAGATGTTTTCTGCAGACTTTTGCCGTATTTCTTCTACTTATATTTCCTCAGGCATTTCTACCGGAGCACAGTCTCTTGAGGGCCCCCTATAGGGCACTTCTGCAAATGAATATCATATGCTATCCTCCAGAACTCTGTCTGGCAGATTGCTTATTCTGTTTGTCAAAAGTTTAAGCTGATGCAATGAACTTATTTTGACCTTTTCTGTTTGCCAACAAAAAAAAAACAAAAAAACTCACTGCTCCTTTTGGAAAGGTCTCACTTCTTTACTTCTTGTACATGCTGCATTTTTCAGGGTATCGGCCTGAGAAGGAATACGAATGATGTTATTCCCACCCGAAAGTCTGTTTTTTTTTATTGAAAAACACACACTGGTCGCACCAGTAGCTTTTGATCGGGACACAGGGCTTCATTGCAGAGCCCAGATGAAAGCAAAAAAGCTGTTTAATGAACAAATAATAAACCCTTTGAGAAGTTCCCAATGGAGCTGTCTGAACGCACTCTTACAAATGCCACTTTTCTGCTCCTCACATGCACTATTTGAAATGATTAGGATCCATGGTGAAGGCACATAATGAAAAATTAATTGCATCAATCTTTTCATTGTTGTGAGCGAAACAGCCCATTTACAGATGGTCATTCCCCACCTGCTCAGCCAACCGGCGACAGCTGAGCAGAGCACTGCTATGCATGCCAATGATACACACACACACTCACACATGAACATCGCTGCATCTCTTAAATGTTTCAGAGTGCTTCACATTTCTTTAAACTCACTCTGGTAAGGAAGCACATCAGTAACACTGGTAATGAGAGAGGGCGGTAGGGTAAGAGTAAAACCGACCAGTATTTATCAGACTCAAAGGAAGGTTGTGTATAATGCATTCCAATCATGCTGCAAAACTGCCTGAAGTTGGTAGAATGTACTATAATGTGTGAACCATTTGGGAAACATGCAATTCTGAGATCAAACGTGTGAACGGCATGAATAAAACGGCATGCCTAATTCCATGAATAATGCACAAAATGGTGTCTCATAAAGCAATAAAAGCACATATCTAATGTACTTTGAAGTGAAATCATATTAGATATGTTAGACAAACATAATATTTAGCTGCTTTCCACATTTTGCATGCAATTGTTTCCGTGTGATTTTCTAATGATTTCTTGAAATTGTTGTTCATTTTTAAGAATATGGACCTGTTTTGTAGTGTTTCCGCCCCTGTTTCTGTTTCTGTGTGCCCGTTGTTGGTCATGTTCCTGTCCTCGTTTACTCTAATTAGTCATTCTGTTCACCTGTGTTCCCCTGATTACCCCATGTATTTAAGTCAAAGTCTGTGCATTCTGTCTCTGTCAGGTCTCTATTGTCATATTTGTGTTTTCTAAGTTCCCAGTGTGGATGTGCTTGTGGAATATAATAAACTCTGTTCCTTTGATCTATGTCTCCGTTGTTCCTTCCAATACAGTTTATGACAGAAGACCCGACCTAGAAACAGTTTATTTTTTGTTTTTCCCCTCCGTTTTGTTTCTGCATTTCTTAGTGGTTTTTTTTTGTTTGTTTGTTCCTTATGGATCCCTTCTCCTGTCTGGAATAGCTCCTCCTCCTGCTGAAGCAGGGGGATAGATCTCTTGAGGGCCATACCAGACTGTCCTCGCTAACCTTACCAGCTACCCGGACGACACGCTTTGTGCACTCTACGACGCCAGTTTAAACAGAACGCCATCGTCTGAAGATGGCCGTCGAGAGGACTTTACTGTCTTTGTGGAGTGGACATTGGCGAGAAACGGATCTCCGTTCCCTGTCTGTTTCCAGGAGAATCTTGCCGGTTCCACTTCCGACCCAGTTCCCAGCCCACCATCTGCCCACTGCACTGAGTGCACGCCCAAGCCCACCTTTGACGGAGAGCATGAACCCGCCGCGACCGATGAGCCATCGCCACAGGGAGCGACAGTGCTGAGGATTGCCGCAGAGCCAGAGCTACGCAGTCCGTCAGACCAGGTGCAAGAGCTGGCTACCATGCCCACCACGAGGGAGAATGCTGTGGTCAGTGAGATCGTGGAGAGCAGCTTCGCCCATTGCAACATGGCTGAGGGAGAGTTGTTTATTGATCTGGGTAAAGGGAAAGCAGCAGGACTGGGACACTGACCTGCCCCCTCTCCTCCCTCCTTATTCGGATTCCTTTGTTACCCCTGTTCCCATGTCCAGCCCAGAAAGGGGTGCGGTTCCCACATCCTGCCTAGAGAGGACTCTGGTTTCCATGTTCAGTCCAGAGAGAGAATCTGTTCCTAAATCCTGCCACAAGAGGGTGTCTGTACCCAAGGGCGGTGAACGTGATATAACCAAGTACAACATGTTCCTGGATCAACATACTTGTTGATCCTGGAACAACATTCTAATCAACCAATCAGAATTAAGGGATAACTTTTCAGGAAATTACAGTTTTAGGCTTATGATCAGGGTTAGGTGCTTCTACACCCTTGTTAATCAGCTATCATTTCCCACTGATTTTAGGAATAAATTATTGGTAGGGTTAGGTTTAAGAGTATGGATTGGGTTAAGTCTATATTTTTGGACAGTAATGTTGATCCAGGATCATCAAAAGATGTTGATCCAGGAACATGCCTTACTTGGCAAAATCACGGCGACCGTCGTCTGGCAGCCGTTCCGCTCACTCTGAGCCCTCTATCTGTGCGGTGGGCTCACTGCAGGGTCTTCCAGTCTGCATCGGTGTCGAGGCTGGAGGATCCCCTGTCTCCACCTCCAATCTCAGAGTCCAGGACTCGACCTTGGCCCGTTGACCCAGCGGCTCCACCATAGCTCTTTGCTTCCTCCTCTCCACCATCGACCATCCTGCGCTTCGGAAATCCACTCCTCTGGCTGAGTCTAATCGCTTTGCCCCTCCGGCTCCATCAGGCTCCTCCATCCCAGGCTCCACCTGGGTCATCTGTCGTTCCGGCTCCACCCCGGTCTGTCAGATGGCCGCGGAGCCAGAGCTATGCAGTCTGTCAGACCAGGTGCGAGTGCCGGCTACCACGCCCACCACGAGGAAAAATGCTGTAGTCAGTGAGATCCTGCACCCTTTCCTCCCTCCATATTCGGATCCCTGTTACCCCTGTACCCATGTCCAGCCCAAAGAGGGCTCCAGTTTCCACTTTCAGCCCAGAGACAGACTCTGTTCCTAAGTCCTGCCACAAGAGGGTGCCTGTACCCAAGGGCAGCCCTGAAAGCCCGGTGCACAGCAAAATCCCCGGTGTTAATTTAACACTCCCTAGTGTTAATTGTGGACTCATATATACACTGAAAGCAGTGTTGAAGTTAATGAGATAATTAGGTGATTAATGAAGTGATGATTGATCCTTATTGAAGACACCTGATGTTAATAAGCAGAATCACCAAAGGAGAAAACCTAATTTTTTAAGCAACCATTATAGTGGTCAATGTTTGCATTAGTTAGGCTCTTGACCCGTAATTCTTTAATGCTAGATTTTGTTTGGCTGCTGTATTTGAGTTAAAGCAGCCAGACATATGCTCATGTCGTCAGGTGATGATTATGTTTTAACAAATTCATTGTTAGACATGAATCACCTAGTGTCTAACCCTTTTTTTTTTTTTTTTTTTTGCTTATTGTAATATCCTTGACAATCCACAGAAGATCCAGTACTTCCTATACTTTTTGGAAATATTTTTTTTACAACCTATCTATTAAAAATAAGTCTTTCACATTGGCACACATAGACATCCAGTACCAGCCCATTAACCTCAACAATGGTGACAAACGGCATATTCAGATAAACAGATCAACTCTGAACTCTCATAATTTATTCATGCCGCAATGCATGATGGGAGTCATGGATGAGTTCTGATTGGCTACAACACGCTTTTTAATGGTCACCGTTGTTGTGATTCTCACACTGATTCTTTATGTCTGTGTGTCTACATTAAAATAAACTATTTATTCATCATCTGTCTGATTATGCCAAAACTGATTGCTCTTTTGTTCACAGCTTCTTGTAGTCTGTAAGGAAAGCTTATGTCAAATACTCAAGTCACTTTATGATGATTATGTCAAGCACAGTCAATGCCACCTGATCACTTTTGCTCTTGGCTTGTCTGGCTGTTAAAACTCAGTAATTGCAGCCAAACAAGACCTAATGTTGCAGGTGTAAGGGTCAAGAGCCTAACTATTGCAAACATTGACCACTATAATGGTTGCTTAAAAATTTTGTTTTTCTCCTTTGGTGATTCTGCTTATTAACATCAGGTGTCTTCAATAATGATCAATCATCACTTCATTAATCACCTAATTATCTCATTAACTTCAACACTGCTTCAGTGTTAACTTTAACACTGCTTTCAGTGTATATATGAGTCCACAATTAACACTGGGGAGTGTTAAATTAACACCGGGGATTTTGCTGTGCGGCTCTGTCAGGCTCCTCCATCTATTTGGCTCCACCTGGGTCCTCGGGTCCACCGCGGTCTGTCGGATCAATGCCTCCGCGTCGGTCACCGGAGCCATTTGTTACATCTTGGTCCTCCGGATCCTCTTCGTCACCCTGGCTCATTGGCTCTCTGTCTCTACCTTGGGCTCCTCCACCACCTGCTCCGCTGCCGTTGATCAGTCCCCTGGACTCCTCCATGGCTCCTCCCTCTGTCTAGTCCACCTTGGACTCTGTTTGTCGTCCTCTTCCTGGGTGTCCATCCTCCTCCCGAGCCTTCTCCCAGGTTCCCACCCATCCCTCCCTCTATTGTTCCCGCAGCGCAAGGACACACCTTCTGAAGTGAGGGGTGGGATGATATGTCAGGAATATGGACCTGTTTTGATTAAAATGAGTTTACATTGAAGTAAAACGATTAAAGCTTAAACATTTTTACATTTTAAAATGACAAAGAAAACTGAAATGTAAAAAAAAAAATACTAATAAAATATTAATAAATGCTCTAATAGCATAAAATATAAACAAATAATTAAAATCCTGAAAAAAAAACTGAATACACAAATACTGACATTTACTCAATTTGAAAGAGTTTAAGTGAAATGACTAAAACCTAAACATTTTTGCATTTTAAAATGACCAAAACTTGAAAACGAATGAATGAATGAATGAATGAATGAATGAATGAAAAAAAAAAAAGTTTGGGATATAGAATATAGTATCCGTTTAGGACAATTCCAGCAGTACAAACATCCATTAAGGTAATCACAATCATTTACCTGCCTATCTGGTTTACTATTGCACATACAGCCATTACCGAACAGTGTGTGTGTGTGTGCACCAACAGACATTGGGTCCAAACCCCAGGTGCTGGCCTGCACAGGCACTGATATTGCTCTGGCTGAAGACGTGTGTTTGATCCCCTTGTGAGGCAGGCAGATGGCTTCCTTTGTGTAGCCATGGCTGTTATTAGCCATGACTCTCATCCATATGTTCCAATGGAAGGGCATCTGGCCCGGAGATGAATTTTCAAGCAGGTATGCTATGACTCTATCTGCACTCAGTGCTCCCCAATGTGTCACCAACGGCGTTGTCTCCAATGTCAATGCCTTGTCTACTTCATTTACTGGCTCTGCTGATGCCATCATTGAAGTTATACATCCTGACTGACTGTAGACCGGGGCGTTTTGGAAATCGTGCTACTGTGAAGGTCAGGGATGGGTTATGGAGAGGACACATCTGTAAATTTTACTCAGCTGAAGATGATAAATGCACCGCAACAGGAAGTGCACGGCTTCTTGGACAAACCGGCACAGGCAGAGCAAGTCTTTCTGCTCATGCTAATGTTACGAGTCCAGGAAATTGCTGACATGAGTTACGCTTCAACCAGTGCGCTGAATACAAAAGCAAACATGCAGCATTTTAGATGGGCAGTGACTGAATATAGAATATCGGGACAAAACAGGCCATAAAACTGACTTACATTTTGGTGCAACCTTCCACTTCTTCCACTTTCTCACATACTCAATATGTCAACAAAATCATGTGTTCTTTCATGTCAAATAATTAGTATACGTATTGACAAATCTATCATTCCCTTTGATTAATAATGAATTGAAAATACAAAATGGTTCCCAACGTAATATGAGCTCTATATGCTGAAAAAAAAATAAAAATGAATTGACAGCCGACAGTGTTAATAAAATAACTATATTTTGGATAGTGTACATCTATAGAGTGCTGCAGGCATGATGTGTTTAGGCAGTTACTGAACAGGTAAACTCATTGACTCATCACCCTGTTGAAAAAAACAGCATATGCTGGTAAGGTATGTTTTGGTGCTGGGATGCTGGTTTTAGCTGGTTTATGCTGGTCCTTTGCTGGTTTATGCTGGTCCTTTGCTGGTTTATGCTGGTCCTTTGCTGGTTAATGCTGGTCCTTTGCTGGTTAATGCTGGTCCTTTGCTGGTTAATGCTGGTCCTTTGCTGGTTTATGCTGGTCCTTAGCTGGTCATGTTGCTGGTCAAAGACCAGCATAAACCAGCAAAGGACCAGCATAAACCATGTTGCTGGTCAAAGACCAGCATAAACCAGCAAAGGACCAGCATAAACCAGCAAAGGGACAGCATAAGCAAGCAAAGAACCAGCATAAACCAGCTAAAACCAGCATCCCAGCACCAAAACATACCTAACAAGCATATGCTGTTTTTTCAACAGGGCAGTTTACTTTTACAGCCCCATTGTGTTTAAAATTTATTAAGGTCCTGCAAACTACCCTAATTCAAACTTTCAGAGAAAATAAAGAGTGAAAGAGTTGTCAGAAGCTTAATGGTGATGGTGTTAAAGTTATTCAAATGTGTAGTTTGTTTATAGCCCTAAACGTTTAAAGGTTTTGGTTTAAAAGAATGCCACAAATTTCGCCTGAAATGTAGCATTACATCACTACATCAATGGATCCTCTGCAGTGAATGGGTGCCGTCAGAATAAGAGTCAAAACAGCTGATACAAACATCACAATAATCCACACCACTCCGGTCCATCAATCAACATCTTGAGAAGCAAAATCCTGTGGAAGCCTGTTTTCAGCATTGACTAAAAAATAGAGAAAAAGGTAACTGCAACTTTTTATCTCACAATTCTGACTTTTTCTTTCAATTCACCTGAACTCAAAACCAGTTTGTTAGGTCTTAGGTGTCTTTTGCAAGAATGAAGACACCACGGCATCCATCAAAGAAGTGTGTGCGTTTACACGTATTGGTGTGTTTTACAGGGTTTAGGCATATGTGAGCAGCCCAGTTAGATTGGTAATAGAGCTGTCATGTGCCTGACAGCCAGTGCTGAAATCACTTTAGGAATTTCTGCCTTTGTCAGCCAATTGCGCAGTAACTCTCGCCACGCGGAGATGGCAGTATCGCTACACCTTCCCCAGGAGGAGGTGAATCCTCATCCACTCTCTTCCTCTTCATCAGGTCATTAGTTCCAAACCCTGCTGCCTCACTGTCCTACCCAGCATCCTTTGGGGGAGCAGGGCAAAGCAGAACTGGCAAGGAGAAAGGGAGGACATTTGTTAAGAGGAAGGAGGCAGATAATCACAAAGGCCACTTGAGTGTGAACTCGACAGCGAGAATTCCCACTGTAAGAGTGTGAAAAGAAAAGAGCTACACAGAGCCATAGCACAGGAAGCTCTCCTGTCAGAGGAGTGATAAACACGTTAAAGGGATTAAACTCTTTCTCCGAGGAGGCAAAGAAGCATGTGCTTTCTCGAACTAGTAATAAATACATAAACAAATATGAGAAAATAATCAACGGTACAAAAATAAATAAAAAAATATTAGGAAACAAGAGATGGCACAGTGTGTAAACATAAAGTGTGTGGGTATTTTTTTTTTATATTCTTTTCATCAGTAACGCATTTCAACACTGACAGCAGTGAACAGAATTCATGGATAACATTTTCAGCCTGGTCTCATTGTTTATGCACAGGTTTTAAAACATAACATTTACAAGCACAAAATGTAACATTTTGAAAATTTTTATTGATGCTAAAATGTACAATTTAGACGTATTTTTAAATGCTTAAAACATAAAAATCACTACATAATTTTAGCTAAAAACTTAAAATATTTAAATATCTTTTATATCAATATATTCATATCAATGCCTTTTTTTATTAATAAGCGATTTAGATTTTCAGACCCCTTAATCTACCCCAAAACCTAATATAAAAGAATATAAAAGGATATAAAACGTAATAAAAATATAAATAAATATAAATAAAATGACTGAAATATGCATGGAAACGACCATTTTAGTAACAATATATAGCATTTTTATAGTCACTAATCCCACTCCTACCTCTAAACTTAACCATAACAGCTTCTGTACAGTGTAAGAAAAACATGACAGACAGATAAATACAAATTAAAACTTCTGGAGTAACATATAAAGTGTATTCACAATCACATTATATAAATAATATTATTTTTTATGGAGGGTTTTATCTGTGACATTCTTACTCCAGCCCACAAAGGACCAGGGCTGCGTTCTCCGAAACCACCTTAACGCTACGTCGTTCTTAAGTTGTACCTTAAGAAGTACCTTATCGTTAATACGTGTTTTCCGAAACCTTCTTAGTTAAGTATACCTTCTGTAAGTCATACGTTCGTATAGTTGGTCTGGAGCGCTCAGCCTCTTATATACCTTATCGCTGATGACGGTTCATACCGCTAGTGGCCACCACTACGCAAAAAGCTTTTTTACATCGCAGTTTAATTACACATAGAAATTTTTATATGAACATTTAATATAAAATCTGATTTAGTATTAAAATTACATTTTTACTTTACTTTAAAATTTTACACATAAAATACTTAATGGCCTACACCCAGTGGAAGTGTTTTCATTAATAAAGTTTCCATACACTAATGGTTGTTAGCTTTTTTTAAATTACTATCTCAAGGCATATCAGCTGGCGAACCATTTGACAGAAAAGGCTTAGGAGTCTATATAAAGAAAGATGAGTTTACACCAACTTTATAGCTATGGCAGCGAGACAGCGAGTACTTGTTTTAAATCAAAGACGGCGCCGTCCACGGAGCGCAATAGCGTGTTATTTATATACAGTGTGGCGATTTACGCCAATAATTTGATACGGTAATCAGCATACGTCGTGGAGAACATTAACACACGTTTGGCCGTGAGGGTGTGGGATTGCTCACTTGCTAAATTATAAATACATACACATATTTATTTCTGCATGTACATATTTCAATGAGCCCCGATAAATGCAGTTTATACTATTTCTAAAACG
>NC_133383.1:28982775-29010275 GCF_049309525.1 Garra rufa
ATCCTGATCTGAAACAAATAATTAGTCATTTGTGATCTGCGATCCACGCTCCCTCTCCAAAGTTCAGATCTAGAGCAAAAAATTGCAAACTCAATGCATAGGTCTGATCTAAATCAAACGATCTACGCTCTGAAGTCCTGATTTGAATTTGATTTAGGTTGGGACTTAAAATTGCATATTTGGGCTGGGCGATACATCGATTAACTCAAATGTGTAGTTTATGACTTTTTCGACTTGTTTGAATGAAAATCGGTTTTCTCTATCCACAAGTTTCCAGGCGCTACTGTAAAAAAGAACGTGAATACAACTTCCGGTAAGGCGGCGGACGTAGTATACCAATGGTATTTTGTGTGCTAATTAATGAAGAGGCTAACCCTGTGTCCCAATGTATGCATGCTATCCACCCTATCTGTCCTAAATAGTACTAAAAATTACTACTATCACATAGAATTTAGGATGAATAGTACACACATTGGGATGCAGGCTAAGTGTTTTCCAGACCATTGTTTACTTTCTACAGTTGCACACCTCCTACGAGAGTTGTCATTACGGTGCTTAGGGACAACATATGCTGTTCGAATTTGTGTTCCCACATCATTAGCAAGTTTGGATCGCTAAATCTTGAATGACTGTCTACTAGTGACATGACATTTAAACTGAGGAAAAGCCTTTATTGGCTATTACAGCAATCAATAATTGCTGACACTTCCTATAATTGCTGACCAGCTTTTTGCATGTCTCTACTGGTATATTTGCCCATTCATCTTTCATCCTTGGCATCACCCTGATCTTTAGCTCCTTCCACAAATTCTCAATTGGATTTAAGTCAGGACTCTGGCTGGGCCACTGCAAAACGTTAATGTTTTTGTCTGCTAACCATTTCTTCACCACTTTTGCAGTGTGTTTTGGGTCGTTGTCGTGCTGAAATGTCCACTGGTGCCTAAGGCCAAGTTTTTCTGCAGACTGCCTGATGTTGTTGTTGAGAATTTTGATGTATTGCTCCTCTTTCATGGTGCTGTTTACTGTGATTAGATTCCCTGGTCCACTGGCTGAAAAACACCCCCAAAACATTCCCACCACCATGTTTGACAGTGGGGATGTCAGAAGGAAGACCAGAAGTCTTCTTCTTTGTCCAGATGAGCATTTGCAAAGGCTAAGCGGACTTTTGTGTGCCTTATCTGGAGAAGTGGTGTCCTTCTTGGTCTGCATCTGTGGAACCCAGCGGTGTGCAGTGTCCGTTGGACTGTCTGCCTTGAGATGTTGTCACCAGCAGAGCCTAGATTCATCAGGATGGCCTTGGTGGTGATCCTTGGATTCTTTTTTACCTCTCTCACTATCCTCCTGGCAAGCACAGGTGTCACTTTTGGCTTCCGACCACGTCCTCTTAGACGTCTTGTATTTTTTAATAATACTTTGCACTGTAGCCACTGGAACTTCAAAACATTTAGATATGGTCTTATAGCCGTCGGGCTATAAGAGTTGGGCTGTCGGTCACTCGCTGCCTTCTGTTGAGAGGGAAAAGGTTAGTACCAGCACATTCAGCATGAGACAGTTGTCTGTCGAAATGAGAGCGGTGGCGGCTTTTCAAGCCGCTTGATGATGGCCCGCAGCTGTGACCGATCAGCCCGTGATGAGGACAGAGAGACTCGTCACCCCCCTCCCCCAAGCGTCGTTCTGGCCCTGGGAACGAGAGGAGACAGTAGGGGTGAGATGAGGGGTGGGTGGGGAATGACCCCTGACAGACCTGCAAAAGCTGTCCATATCCGCGAGAGTCCATCTGCGTTGGCGTTGGCGGCCCCGGCCCGATGTCGCACTTCAAAGTGGAAGTCCTGGAGCACGAGGAATCAGCGGGTCACCCTGGTGTTGATATTTTTGCCTGGGCCATCCACTGTAGGGGGGCATGGTCGGTTACCAGGGTGAACTTACGGCCGAGGAGGTAATAGCACAGCTCCAGGACTGCCCACTTGATGGCCAGGGCCTCCTCCTCGACGGCGGTGTAGTTCTTTTCAGCCTTGGACAGTTTCCTGCTGATGTAGATTATGGGATGCTCCTCACCTTCCTGGATCTGTGAGAGGACGGCTCCCAGTCCTTTATTGGAAGCATCCGTCTGCAGCAGGAAGGGGCAGCCGAAGTCGGGGGCGCGGAGCACAGGTGAAGAGGTAAGTGCCGTCTTGAGCCGAGCGAAGGCCTCCTCGGCGGCTGTCGTCCAACAGATCTTCTCAGGCTGCCCCTTCCTGGTCAGGTCTGTCAGGGGGGCGGCTAAAGAGGAGAAGTTGGGGATAAAACAGCGATAGTACCCCGCCAACCCCAAAAAGGCTCATACCTGGGACTTTGTCTGTGGCTTTGGAGCGGTGCGTATGGCCTCCACCTTCTTCTCCTGAGGGCGGATGAGGCCACGGCCGACCTGGAAGCCCAGGTACTTCGCCTCGGACAGCGCTAGGTGGTATTTGCGGGTGTTGGCGGTCAGTCCAGCCCACCGGAGCTCCGAGAGCACCCTCCGCAGACGTTCCAGATGTTCATCCCATGCCTCGGAATGGACCACGACGTCGTCCAAGTAGGCGGCCGCATAAGCTTGGTGGGGCCTCAGGATGATGTCCATCATGCGCAGGAATGTTGCCGGCGCTCCATGCAGGCCAAAGGGGAGGGTCCGGTACTGCCAGTGGCCACTAGGGGTAGAAAAAGCAGTCTTTGGTTTAGCAGAAGAGGTAAGTGGTACCTGCCAGTATCCCTTGATTAGGTCCAGGGTAGAGATGTATCGGGCCCTCCACAGGCGGTCCAACAGCTCGTCGACCCGAGGCATGGGAAAGCCGTCGAACTCGGAGACTTCGTTGAGGCGGCGGAAGTCATTGCAGAAGCGGAGGGTGCCATCCGGCTTGGGTACCATCACGATGGGGCTGGACCATGGGCTGCGAGATGGTTCAATTACCCCCAACTTCAGCATTTCCTGGATTTCCTCCTCAATAGCCTGCCGACAAGCTTCTGGGACTCGGTAGGGCCGTTGCCTGACGATCACTCCAGGGGGGGTCCTGATGTCGTGGTGGATGACGTTGGTCTGTCCGGGCCTGGAGGAGAACACATCCGTAAACTGACTGACCAGGTGCTGCAGCTCGGTCTTCTGAGCAGCCGACAGGTGGGGATTCATGTCGACAACCACGGGATCGGTGAGACTGAGGACGGTGACCTGGTCCCGGGTCCCTTGCCACTTCTTCAGTAGGTTGATGTGATATAATTGTTCTGCTTGTCTCCTTCCAGGTTGGCACAGGCTGTATATGGGCCTTGCCATGACGCCAGGAACTTGCAGGCGGAGGTGGGGACCAGAACCAAGACCCTGTCTCCCGGCTGGAATTCCCGTGGTTGGGCTGCCCGATTGTAGTGGCGTTGTTGGGCCTGCTGTGCCTTGCTGAGATGCTCCCGGACTAATGGCATGACGCGGTCAATCCTCTCCCTCATCTGTTTGACGTGCTCAATGACCGTGCGGTGGGGGGCAGGCTGCTGCTCCCAAGCTTCCCGAGCGACATCCAGCAGCCCCCGTGGCTGGCAGCCGAACAGGAGCTCAAAGGGGGTGAAACCAGTTGAGGCTTGAGGGACCTCACGGATGCCGAAGAAGAAGTAGGAGATCATGAGGTCCCAATCCCGCTTGTCCTCCGCCGCTACCCTTCGTAGCATCTGTTTGAGGGTTTGATTGAAGCGTTCCACAAGTCCGTCGGTCTGCGGGTGGTAGACGGTCGTCCTCAACTGTTTCACCTGCAGCAGCCTGCAGAGGTCAGCCATTAGCCGGGACATGAACGGTGTTCCCTGGTCAGTCAGTATCTCGGCCAGGATGCCAACCCAGCTGGCCAACAGAAACAGCGATGGCTTTCGCTGTGGCTTTCTGCAGGGGGACTGCTTCTGGATACCGGGTGGCGTAATCCACGATGACGAGGATGTGTTCATGTCCTCTGGCAGACTTAGGCAATGGCCCTACAAGATCCATTCCGATCCTCTCGAAAGGGCACCACAATGATGGGTAAGGGAATCAGCGGGCTGGGGGGAGGAGTCCTGGGTGCCGTGCGTTGGCAGCTCGGGCAGGCCTTGCAGAATCCCTTCACCTCTGCCTCCAGGCCAGGCCAGTGAAAACGATCCCGGATCCGCTGGATGGTATTCCCTGCTCCTAAGTGACCTGCCATCGGATGTGAATGGGCTAACTCCAGGATGGTCTCCATCATCGTTCAGGTATCGACTAAAAGCTCCTTCTCCTCCCCCCTTCGCTGGGCGACGCAGTATAGCAGACCCCTTCGGACAATGAAGTGCGGGAGAGGATGGGGCCGTGGGAGGACGTCGTTGCCGTCAATGGCTCTAACTTGGCCCCAGCAATGTTTGAGACGATCGTCCTCCCGCTGGTCTTTGGCAAAAGAGCCCCCCTCGCTGGCCTGCTGGAACACATCATAGAAGAGATTAGTATTTTGAGAGGGGGACTCACCATCTCTCCCGCTGTCTGAAGCTAGCAGCGCTGGCCGGCGGTGGGGTCTTCTTGGCCGCCTGCGACGGTTCCCTTCCGGGCTGGAGGGCTGAGCGGCGGCGGTTAGGGTTAGGGTTAATTGTTTTATTTAATTTATTAAATTTTATTAAAATTTTTAAGTTATTTTTGTTTCTGAATTTGCATTTATCTAGACTGAATTAATTAATTAATTGATTACTTAATTAATTAATTAATTAATTAATTAATTTATTTATGTAATAGATGTGGAAATACAATTAATAACTAATATAATAATAAAATAATGGTTAAATAATTTTGCGGTGCGAATGAGAGAGCTTGTATATGAAGGAGTATACAGTACATGTATATACATATACAGTAGTCATCTAAATAAGCAAAAAAGATATTTATAATCTATAGACATTAATTATAATTTTATCTAAATTATTATTTTCTAAATGTGTATTTATCTAAACTTATGTACTCGATTTTATTTATTTGTTTATTTTAACAAATTGAAATATAGAATAGTAATGGCTGAATATATTTAATTAATAGATGAAAATATAGAATAGAAATAGAATTATGTTATATATATATATATATATATATATATATATATATATATATATACACACATATATATATATATATTGATATATATATTGATATAACTGATATAATGATTGAATGATTTTGATAAATTTTATAAGAGTGTGAGAGATGATTTATCATTATTATTCCTTATTAGCAACATGGCAAACAATTACAATTAATTAAATAATACAATATTTTTATTAAAATAATCACATATGCATCACGATTTTATAGTATTGTGAAATATGATGCATATTCTTATATATTAATTAGCTATTAATCTGTAGTGTTCTTTTTGGTAATGAATTATGCATGAAGTTATTACAAATTATTTCCATTATATAGGCCTATTCAACACCACATTTTTGAACAGTAAATACGTAAAAGCTCACCAGTCCTGCATTTATTTAATCCAAAATACAGCATAAACAGTAAAATTTAGAAATATTTTTGAAAACAGCTGAGTTGAATTTCTTCAGGTTCCTTTGATGAATAGAATGCTCAGCCAAAAAAACAAAAAACAAAAAAAAACATATAAAGATAGCCTATAAAGATCTTAAAAGAACCCAGAAACAACCAGCCAGATATGGTTAGTTAAGAATAATAGAAGAATGGTCATTCACAGAAGCTAAAGTCCTAGAAGGCAGTGTTAATTTTGACAGCAAATATTGATTTAGTTTTAGTTATAGTCTTCAGACTAAAATGCCATTTAGTTTTAGTCATATTTTATGATTTTCATAAAGAAACAAGAGCATGGTCTTTTCAATGAAATGCCAATGGTTATGTAGGCTTATTCCAT
This sequence comes from Garra rufa, assembly GCF_049309525.1. NCBI lineage: Eukaryota > Metazoa > Chordata > Actinopteri > Cypriniformes > Cyprinidae > Garra > Garra rufa. Next base: position 28,988,631 of record NC_133383.1, read on the forward strand.
GAAATGTCTGGATACTGGATTCTGATTGGCTAGCGGGTATGCAGTAAAACCGTTTAATGCACAGGTAGTTCCAAGTCAGTTTAATCACCGTTCTATATTAATGCGCTGCTTTAAATGATGCAGGCAAACGAGTCAGATCGCATTGTGCAGTGCACATACATAAAGTTCTTGTCAGCGCTTGCCCGCCATTCTTATTAAAACAGCCTAGATACTAGATCGCTACATTATATTCCTCAGCAAGGAGGTGATAAAACTGCTGTTTTTTTGAACGAATTCGTTGTTTGTAGAGACAAACGCACAGCATGCAGGCAGGTACGCACACACACACACACACACACACACACAACTGTCATCTCTCTCTCGGTCGATCGATATTTTACTGAAACAAACGCTATAATTAATTCAAATAAATGTGATCTTACCGGACTATTTCATCTCTGTGTCTGATTTGAAGCAGGCAGAATGCTAGACCTGCGTGTCATAACTGACGAAAATAACCGTTTTGTAATCCATACGGTCAAATTTTGCGCTGCAAATATCAATCCTAGTTTTATTAACTTGTCTATAACTTGGCAAATGACCGTGGAATAAGCGGGATAATCAACGGCTTGCCGTGCATTAAAGGATTTAAAATGCACTTTGGGAAGGCAACCACCCTCCACTTCGCATCGGGAGGTTATTAGCCTCCACGTTGTGCATTTAAAATCCTTTAAATCACAGCAAACCATTGATTATCCCTTACTGATTATGCATTCTTTAAAAAAAACTTGTTTAGCACATTCTTCATTCTTTCAAGCAGACATATTTATTTATATAAATACATCTGTATTAGGGCTACTAAAATGATTAAGTCAAGAGCTGTGAGTGATTTTTAGTCTTTCTATTTTTGCTTGATTAACATCAATGCCACAGACACTAGCAACTAAATTAGGCTGCTGTCTCTTTAAAACCGATGCACAAATGCAATGTACACATTGGATATTCTCCCAACTGTTTACATTCATCTAAGATGTAAGGGAGTGTTTACATAATTTTGTTTCTTTATTAAAAATGTTGTTGACAAAAATTATTCCTCAATGAAATTAACACTGCTAGAAAGAATTAATTATTTGAATAATGAATAATATCTACACATATTTATATTTAACAATTTTTATACATAGTTGGATATGGTCAATTTTTTGAAACCATATAGAAATTTTAACAATACATTTTATCTCACCAACAGCTGATGCTCTTGCAGTTCCTAAGCAGTGTTACTTCAATTTTATCGACTTTAGGATTTTAGTCCAAAAAAAATTGTCAGTGCTCTGAAGACAATGTCCTCTAGAAAAACTGCCATATGCTCCTTTTAAATTGTAGACAAATGATAAAATCAATTTTGTGAATGCCAGTGTTGAACTAATTATTCAAAGAATGTAATATATTGCTCATTGCTACACTGTAAAATGTTTTCACCAGATTCAACTTAAAAACCTAAGTTCAGTAGCTGCCTTAAACTTTTAGGTTAAATCAGCTTAAAACTACAAGTCATTTTAACTTATTACAATAAAAATGAGTTGATTTAACTTGTGAGTTAAAATAACTTAGGTTGATTTAACTTTTAAAGTTGTGAAAACTTTTTTTACAGTGTAGTTACTCCTTTCAAAAGTAATACTGTTTTATTACGTATTACTTTCTGGCAATTTAATTAGTTACACTACTAGTTACATTACTTTTTCTTCATGCCCCAGAGAAGTTGTAACTCTGTATCTTCCACGTAAGATTACAAAAGATATGGTGCCCATATTGTGGAAAAGTCATGGTTTATTCACATGCTGAAAGTAGTGGGGGGGAAACGATTTAAATCGTAAATCGGATTTTTTGTGAAAAAATCTGGGATTTTTTTAGGCCATATTGCCCAGCCCTATCACGTATCATGAATCATTTGATTTCAACCATTCAATTTGTTAAAAGATTCATGAACTTGTTCTGATCTATATCAAATGATTTGCGATATGAGATTTGAAGTCTCGATTGGAATACACATATTCATACACATTTACACATTCTAGTACAGTATGTATATATATATATATATATATATATATATATATATATATAAGTAATGTGAAGTTGTCAAATAAAGGTGATGCATCTTAGCAACTTTGCGTTTTCATGTGCAGTAAATGGAATATATATACATTCCATTTACTGCACATGAAAACGCAAAGTTGCTAAGATGCATCACCTTTATTTGACAACTTCACATTACTTTCTGTGGTATTGAGAAGAATGACCCTTCATGTAATATGTAAAAAGTATTTAAAGCATCTATTATAAACAGATTATAAACATTAAAGTTTGAACCTTACATGAAAATGCAACATGAAATGATAAACACTGAAAACATAGTAAAGCATATCACCAGATCAATGACAGACCAAAACAGATGTTTGATCATGAGAAACAGGATGTTTTTGTTTCAAATAGTTTTTTAACAGCGTTATCTAGTTATATAGTGGTGTTTTATGAAAACAAACAACATAAGACTTGTGTGGGAACTTGATTACAAAACAAATTTATTGAGTATTTAGGCAATCAAAAATCTACAGAAATAATTAAAATTGTATCTAAATTTTTTTTTTTAATTTGCATTTATCTAGACTTATTTACTTTCATTTATTAATTAATTATAGACATTAATTATAATTATATCTAAATTATTATTTTCTAAATGTGTATTTATATAAACTTATGTATTTGATTTTATTTATTTATTTAATTAAAATGAAATATTGAATAAAAATGGCTGAATTTATTTAATTAATAGATGAAAATATAGAATAGAAATAGAATAAAAAACAAATATAATAATGAAGTAATAACTGGATGTTGGATTTTGCGAAATTTTGTAAGAGATGAATATGAATGAATTAGCATTATTAGCATTATTATTCCTTATTAGCAACATGGTAAACAATTACAATTAATTAAATAATAAAATATTTGTATAATAAATAATCACATATGCATCAAGATAGTATTTTAAAGTATGATGCATATTCTTATATTTTAATTAGCTATTGATCTGTTGTGTTCTTTTTTGAACTATAATGAACTATGCATGAATTTATTACAAATTATTTCCATTATGTAGAAGCAAAAAAAAATCTTATTTCAAAGATTTCAAGATTTTTCTTACCCCGTTGGCAGATTATTTTGTTTGTTTCAACCAAAAACACACTTAATTTAGATTTTTAACTTTATTATTATTATTATTTTTTTTTTTTTTTTCTGAAAACAAGACAATATTTTTTTACCTGTCTAGAAAATCCTTCTTGATTTAAGAATTTTTAGATATTTTGGCTGGAAACAAGACAAAAAATCAAGGTAAGAAAAGCATTTTTTTGCAGTGTAATGATGCTGAAATTCAGCTTTGATCACGGTAATAAATTACATTTTAAAATATATTCAAATAGAAAACAGTTATTTTATATATTAGAATTATTTTCTAATTTTACTGTTGTTGCTCTACATTGGATCAAACAAATGCAGGCTTGGTGAGCAGAAGACACTTCTTTAAAAACATTAAAAATCTTACTGTTAAAAAAACTTTTGACTGGTAGTGTCTATGTATGTATCTCTATCAGTATATCAGCTTTGAAATAGAATGGCATCTTTGTAAATGATTTTTGTATTAAAACAACTATTCAACCAGAAGATCTGTGTCTGGCTGTAGGTCCAGGAAACAGGAAACAGTAGAGGTGGGTGATTTTTTTTATCAAACCTCAGATCTGAGTTTCTAGATCTTCATGCTAGGAAAATATTTAAAGTGTGAAGCAAAGTCTAATTCACTCATCTCCAAAAGCTCATCACCAAAGCTTGCAGATCGACGTCAGATTAGAAACTATGAGAGAATCTTGTGTTCGGGTGTTTGGATTGGTCCTGCTGATGGCCTGGACTTCTGAGACTCAAAGTAAGTTCTCTTAAAGTCTATATGAAGTCTAAATATTTAGGTTTTAAGTTGTTAAAATGTTTAAAAAAAAGCTAAAAAAGTAATATACATATTTGTGAATATTTTATCTCACCAACAGCTCAAGCGTCTTCATTCTCTGAAAGGTGGTGTTTCAGTTTCACAGACTTCCAAATTCCACATAACATTCTAAAGGCAAACAAACATGCTAATTGTGAACTTTTTCCCTTAGGGTTTCAACATCTGTTGGCAAATTTTGTGCAAAACCAGACACTGCTTGGAAAAATGTGTCAGAAATGTAGGCTTTGTCAATGAAAATATAACATATGTACTTTAATGAAAATAATGCTGTTTATAGTTTTGAACCATCTCCTTTTTAACCAATTGCATTTTTGATCTGCCAAACGCAGATCACCCGACCCAAAGAAACCCACCAACCGGCCCAAGGAAGCCTATCGCCCGACCCAAAGAAACCCACCACCCGGCCCAAGGAAACCCACAGCCGGGCCCAAAGAAACCCACAGCCGGGCCCAAAGAAACCCACCGCTAAGCACAAAGAAAGCCACCGCCCGGCCCAAGGAAGTCCACAGCCGTGCCCAAAGAAACCCACCACTAGGCCCAAAGAAACCTACAGTCCGGCCCAAGGAAACCCACCGCCCAGCCCAAGGAAGTCAACCGCCCGACCCAATGAAACCCACCGTCCGGCCCAAGGAAGCCCACCACCCGGCCCAAGGAAACCCACCGCCCGGCCCAAGGAAGTCCACTGCCAAGCCCAAGGAAACCCACCGCCAGGCCCAAAGAAAACCCACTGCCTGGCCAATGTACGAACATTGTTACGACTGTTGCGACACGTATAGTTACAGGATGGGTTGTGAGTGTAGGCTGTGTTTTTTCAGTTGTGAGTGTTTGTGTGGTGGTGTGTCTTGCTTTCTCTGACTCTGCTTAATAATTTTTATCCCTCAGTAGGGATAAAAAACATTCCGCGAACCTGCTCCTTATTCCTGTTCTGATTCAAATATAAGCGATAATCGCTTTGAACATTATTGATGTATATATCAGTGGCGAGCGGTGACTTTTTTTAACCACGTACTCTAATTCCCCCTCCCCATTGGCTTTAAGGACAAACTCAAGAAAAGAAACAACATGGCAGGCACCGATTCAAAGGTATACATACATATAGCTGCTTTTCCATGTAACAACCCCCAAACAATGTTTACACATACACTGTAACAAATTTCTGTAGTTTTCAGAGCATTATTACTGTAAAAATGACCAAATCCATACTGTAGAATATGTATACAGTATGTTGATGTAAATCTTCAAAGCATCATGTTTAAAATTAAAAACAGCAGGGAATTTTACAGTAAAATTATATTTTCCTGTCAATCATAGTACAGTAGTTTTGAGCTGTATTTTTCTCTCAGCTGGATTAAATAACATAATGGGCGTATTTTCTTCAAGGTAAAGTTGCTCATTATTTTTCCATAATTTTTGTCATTATTGTTATATTTACAGTTTTCACTTGTGAAGTTATGCGTCTTTAACTTTCAGAGACCGTAAGAGAGAGAGTCCCCTGCGAGAGTGTAAGAGAGAGAGGTGGAAATGGACATCCACATTAACCGGTAAGTTTCGCATATTATTATTCCAAAAAGAGCATGAAATTTTTATATATTTTCATGCATGGCAACATTTGATTGCTAACATCATTATTTCGGTAAAGGACTGACAGCTAGTAAATGTTTTATAACTGCCTGAATTAATTATGAGTTACAGTAGCATTTATTAACACACCGACTAACTGTTGCTATATGTATAAATATGCATTCATATAATGAAGAATAAACCTCTGCAAAACTGAACATATAAATGAAAATAAAAATAATTGATATAAAATAAAATAAAAAAATCTCTGCAATGCCATAGAAAAACTATAATTCCTGCACACCTCCAGAAAACATAACATATATTGTGTTTTCCTTTTTCTGTTTAGAAGATAAATGAGCCTTTAAATCTCATTTGTAAACGCTTTACAAGGCATAAATAGTCATCACTTTAGATGAGCTCACAAAAACCATTAACTGACAGCTAGTAAATGTTCTATAACTGCCTGAATTAATTATGAGTAGTACAGTAGGAATATGTTATTAAAGGATTTATTAGCACATGGACTAACTGTTGCTATATGTCTGAAAAATAAGATGTATAAATGTGTATTCAAATGGTTTATGAATCATTTACTAACACTTTCTAAATGATCTCCTGAACCACTTACAACTACTAACTAACCAGTTTGTAAATAATGTAATGCTTAATTTAGAAATGATTAACTGATCCTTAATAAAGTATGAAAATACAATTATTAAGCATATTATACAGATGCTTATAAAACAAGAATAAAGCATTTATAGCTGTATTTACAAATGCCTATTAATGCAGGAATAATGCTTTATAAATAATTAAATAACTCTTTACCAATGCTTAACTAATGATTCATAGTGTGTAGTTATTATGAAGTGTTACCAATTTTTTTTTTTTTTTAACAAAGTTGTAATTCCCTTTACTCAGTGTATTATTGAAACTAATGCTACTCTAGAGAATGAGCTTGATTGTAAATGAATAACCTAACGTTATTAGCTGTTAGGCCACTAGCAGTAATAAAGTAAAAAAAAATATTAACAGAAAGACTAGTGAAACTGTTTAGAGATATATTACAGTAACCTAACATTAATAATGTGTGGCAAAATGTAGCTACTAAAATCACCATCTACCATTACTTCAGGTTAAATTGTTGGCGGTATTATGTAAGATATAATTGATGACGGTTCATTGAATTCTTAGAAAATAATGCACACCCGAGGTGGTGATGCATTATTATTGTGCATTATTTTTGTAGAATTCAAAGGACTGAAGTAAATTATTCTGCTTATGCTACAGTTACCACACCTCAAGACATCGATCAGATGATATATTTCAAGACATTCGTCCATTTTTTGTCCTTAAACCGCTATTGTGAGTAGGATTACTTTCTTACGCAGCTCATCCAATACATTCGTTACTAATTCCAAAACGTCATTTTAGGCCTAGCAATGACATTTGAGTGTTTGATAGCAAACAGCTAATAATGAAGTTTAGACAGACCGACAGACAAGCAGACAGATGGCAAGAGAGAGGAAGAGAGATATAAAGCCTCTCTGAGTCTGTGCATTTCTCAAAAACAATCGGCAGCATTGTCTCTACTAATAGTGAAAGTTTTTAAGTTGTTAATCATCAGATCAGCGCTAACAACATTAGCACGTATGCTAACGCGTGTGCAAACTGTATGTGTGTGCGTCTGTGATGGAGAGAGAGTGGGAGAAATAGTGCATGTGCTTTCCGTACATAATAAAACGTAATTTTGTGGCAAAAACATGGGAATAATCTCTCTTTTTTTATCCTATTGTTTACTGTGTTTATTTGTTTGCCCTGTGTCATTGTGGGTTTGGGTCATTTTGCTGTTTTAGGCTGTAAGGACCTTTGAAATAACTGCAATTGTGTGGTGAAGTGATATAAACATGTAATGCAGTCAAGACCTGCCTGGAACTACGTTCGCCGTGCGTTTCCCTGAAAATAATGCACTCCATTAGAATGTTCATCAGCCAATCAGATTCGAGCATTTAACGGCCCCGCGGTATAATTACAGTTAAAATAGGGTTCCACACCTATTCTGACTACAGTGTGTTTGGTCGCACTAGTGATTATCACATTTATATATAAAACGGCTAACGCTAAACAAGACAATGGTGTTAATATAAACCTAAATGTGTTTATACTTAAGTTTAGACATTGGATTCTTCAGTGAAGGAAAAGCTACAACAGTGGAATCTCTGCCAATTAATTGAAACATTTCAATGTAAGTAAACTATTTAAATTAGTGATCCATATACACTACCAATCAAACGTTTTTGCAGAGTAATATTTTTAATGCAATATACTGTAATATTGTGCAATATTTTTACTATTTAAAATAACTGCTTTCAATTTAAATACAATTTAAAATGTAATTTTCCTGTGATTTCAAAACTGAATTTTCAGCATTACTCCAGTTTCAGTGTCACATGATCCTTTAGAAATCCTTCTAATATTCTAATTTGCTGCTCAAAAACATTTAACTAAAAACTTTTGAATGGTAGTGTAGGTTTTCAACTTCAATTATGACTTACAACAATTATGAAAAAAGTTTACTAGTTTATCTGTAAAATGTTTCATCTAACGCTTCATAGCTATTATCACAGAGGAGGGAGTGAATGAACAAAGTACGCCACTGGATGACACCAGCATTACTGCACTCATCCAAGAACTCATCCCAAGTTTTAGCATTTTCAACAGAGAGGCAATGGAGCAGAAGACCTTACTAGAAGCTAACTACATTTCTACATGTGTGTCATCAGGAGTTCTTTTAACTGTCATCAGTCATCAGTAAGTCCAACAGCCAGCTGATTTTTTTTTTTTTTTATTACTTGTGTTTATGATGTTTTGTTTTTGTTTTATTGATAAAGGTTTATGTTATGTTTGTACTGTATTTGCACATGTGTATGTTTTGATATAAATGAATTTGAATTGATACACATTTGTGATCCTGGACCACAAAACCAGGTGTAAGTAACATGGGTATATTTGTAGCAATAGGCAAAAATACACTGGATGCACTGTAACACATTTCTGTAGTTTTCACAGCATTATTACTGTAAAATGAACAAATCTATACAGTAAAATATGTATACAGTATGTTGATGTAAACCTTCAAAGCATCATGGGTAAAACTACAACAGCAGGAAGTTTACTTAAAATGCTTTGAAGAAAAGATACCAAAAGCTTAATTGATTTCTGTAATATATGAAGATTGATGTATATAGACGGTTTCATCGGGCGCACGCGCCTGGACCTAAGTTAACTTCCGGTCTGTGTTTGTTTATCTGTCTGGTTCGTGTCGCGAGCTACAAACGCAGCTAATAATGAGTAATGAAGTTGGTCTCAGGTTATTGTGCTGTGGTATGTGTTTCCCAAACATTTATTTATTTGTGGCGACCTGCCACGAAATAAAAACCGACTGATTTTCCAATAGACTTCGTTGAATAAACGTAATGCACGTTTAAAAATCAAACCGAGGCGTGGGTGTTTTTATATCACTGTATTTCTGAAGAAAGACTGTCTTTAGAAAATGTCATTTACATTTCATCCTGCATAAGGCAGCGTTTTTAAATTAACAGCTGCTTTGTAGCCATTACCGGGGAAACCTCGTTTCTCGTGCTTAAAGCACCTCCTGCTGGCAGAGGATGAGTTTGCATTTTTAATAAATCAGTCTAATTTACGCAGCCAACATATTTCGCCTGTTATTAAAAAAATAATCTACTCTAGAAGGACTTAGCTGTTGTTATTGATTCTATTTGCATGTCTACCGGAAGTTAAGTTTGGGCCACAAAAGCGCGCATGCGCAGTAACGTTTGTTTATGTTGTTGCTGTTGAAACCGTCTATAGTGGTGGCCAAAATTATTAGAACACTATAGTGTTTTTACCAGCTAAAATGGTTTTAAGTCTAAGTTCTAATAATTTTGGCCACCACTGTATACATGTTAATTATTATTCTTCTCACTGATATTGAAATATGATATTGAAAACACTTTGCTAAGTTAGCTTCTTAACTCAAAATAAATAGATATTATTTTATTTTATAATGCAGTTAACACTTTCTCTGACAAACGGTAGTAATGGAAACTGTTTTCTGGTTTGTCATGTAATGTTGACGTTTACTGAAACTAAAGATTGTATAGTTAAAATCTATACATTTTTAGGTTTATGCAGAATAAAGTTTTTTACAGGCTGAAAAATACCTATAAAATACCCCCCTAAGGTCGCAAAACTCTGGACTTTTGGTAGTACCTAGGATAGCAAAGTCCACTAAAGGAGGGGAAGCTTTTTCACATTTGGCTCCCAAACTCTGGAATAGCCTCCCTGATAGCGTTCGGGGTTCAGACACACTCTCTAAATTTAAATCTAGATTAAAGACTCATCTCCTTAGCCAAGCATTCACATAATGTATCTTCAGTTACATCTGATCAAATGCACATCAACACTCCTCAGCTTGGGCTAAACACATAATTTTTGCTTGGTTGGAACAGCAGCTATGCTAATCATTTCTCTATTTGTTTCTCTGTTTCTGCCACGGAATTTCTATCCCGTGGTAACTAGGAATTACACAAGATTAAGTCTGGATTCAGAATACCTGAGAAGAGATGATGCCAACCCCTCAGAGGACCTCAGATGATGCCAGCCCTGAGTCATCATACAGCACTACACAATTTAGCTACAAGTTTGATTGCAACACATAATCATTACAGTTAATAGTGTTCATCATCTGTTTGATTACACCATTACTGATTTTAACATACATCGACTTGACATACAGTAGTCACCACTAGTAAGCTACTAAATATATTGTAGTAACCTACATTTTTTGTACAGCTGCTTTGCAACCATTTGTATCGTGAGAAGCGCTATACAAATAAACTTGAATTGAATTGAATATATCTCTCTGCTGTCTGCTTCGACTGAAGAATTATTTTTATTAATTCCTAGTGAATATGAGTTAAAACTCCCACCCAGGTGATACTACGACCATGCAAATGCCAAAAATAATAATATGTTTAAAATATTGCCAAGTAACATTGCAAACAGTTACATTTTATACAAACAGTATCAGTTTAATTATTTCCTCTTTTTTTCCAGATGTTTGTTATTATTTAAAAAAAAAAAATAATAATAATGTAAATTTACCATTTAGGTATGTTGACAATAACGTATAGGCTATCTTCAACACTTTCAGTTGACTTCTAAAATTTCCTTTGATTGAGAAAGCATTAAAATATACAGTTACGATGTTTTTCATTTGATTTAGTCGAGTTAGTTTTGCATCAAACACAAAGTGTGGAGAGACCTGAAAATGGCTGTCCACCGAGCTTGAGAGGATTTGCAAAGAAGAATGGCAGAAAATCCCCCAATCCAGCTGAGCAAAGCTTGTTGCATCAAACCCAAAAGACTTGAGGAAAATTCTGTTTTCACTGAATTAATTTAAACAAATGTAGTATCAGACTGAAACATAAAATTGAAAAAAAGTGAAGGGGGTCTGAATTAGGGTTGGGTATCGTTTGGGGTTTATTCGATACCGGTGCCAAATCGATACTTTTAAAACGGTACCGGTGCCAAAACGGTGCCTGAACCGATACTTTTAAAAAAAGCCACAAAATGGTGGATGACACAAGAATATCTTTTTATTGGACAAAAAGGTTCTTTAAAATGAAAAATGTATTAAAAGTTTAAAGTATACATTAATATATAAGTAAATACAAAACACAACAATAAAATCTAAGCCACCTAACCCAACTACAATAATTTAACAGCTTCAAATTTCAGCAATTCTTTTGCAGAAATATTACCACATTTGCCTTCTCTGGCAAAATAGAACACCTCTCCTGACTTATTGCATGTCCTGGTAAGACTAGGGCAGGGGGCAGGGTTGTGGCTAGAAGGGGTACAGCTCTGACCTGAAACTAACAATGAAATTAATTGTTCTACCTAAAAGATTGTGTTTTTTTTTATGTCTACACTTAGCCCTTACTATTATACATAAAACAGTATTATTGTTGTACATTGTGATAAAAATAACGTTAGATTGATGTGCGCATGCCCAGTGTTCAGATCTGTCTCCATTCTAGTCTAAATCTTTTTTCTCTTCCTAGGTGGAAGGGTGACCAAATTGTTAGTGTAATCTGTTACGTGTCATGTCATGAAATGTTTTTAATACAAAAACTGTCTAATGTGATCACAATTTCATTAAAACAAATAAGTTTAGTAAGTTAGGTCTATTAATTGTAATGATTTAATTTCAGACAACAAATAAATTATATAGAGAAAGTGAGCAAAGTATAAACAGAGCTTTTTGAAACTATTTGAAACTATTATGAATTAGTGAACCACTTGTAACGGTCTGGGTGTCTGTCCCTTTAAGGCTCGGGTTTCGGGGTATTTCCCTTGCACCGCACTCAAATGTATACGCGGGAGGAATCATCCTCCTTATAGTTTTTTTGTTGCTTCTTCCTTTTTAATAATAACCCCTTTGTTAATGGTGACTGGCTTCGTGTGGTTATTAAGTAACGCACAGTGATTCACTCTTTCGAATCGCTCCAATCGGATCGCGAATCATTTTATTGAGAACAGAACTTCAATGCGTGTATCGCGAATTTGATTCATTTAGACGATTTACATCAGGACGTAGGTGAGCTTCACGGGATATTTTATCCCAACGGGAATTCAAATAATTCAGCAGGGATGCATAGACTAGAGCAAATCGCGCCCTGCTGATAGAGCCAGCTGATGTCCACAAACTGTCAAACATGGTACGCTTTCAAGTTTATTCCGTGCCCTCAAATGTTTCATTAAGTTTGATGTGTTTCCCCCCTTTACACACAACTGTTGTAAAACATGTGTTGCGTGTCGCGTTGTCTGAATCATTTTTTGTGAAATATAGCCACACTTTAGAACATTTAGTTTTTGGCATTTTAAGTTAAGCGTGTTTAATGCAACAGCTAACGACAGACCACCTGCTGCAGTCAGAGCAAGAGTAACGATAGGTTCTGAATTCACGTGCTTCTTGGATGGTTTCATTTCCTGACGATTTGTGCTTTTAATTTGAAATGAGAAAATGTCCAGATGTCTTGGATTTGTATCAAAGCTTTCCGACGTTCACGTGAGTTTTCTCATTCAGGAAATAATTTTTCCGATCATTCTGACACCCCATGAATGCAGTTTTTAAATAACTAGCGATCATGCATGTTGACAAATCAAAGCTTCTTACATCCGTGTCATAGCACCAGAAGACAAATATTTCAAAAGACAGTTCAGACACTTAAGTGGCACCGAAATGAGGCACCGAAATTCGCGTTGTGTTTCGGTCCGGTACATACCGGTTATATGGGTACCGGTGCTGTATTGGCACCGGGTTTCAGTACCCAACCCTAGTCTGAATACTTTCTGAATGCACTGTGCAACTGTATTTGTTTGCCATTATAGCAGCTCAAACAGAGGCAAGTAGATGAACAGAGTCATGCAAAGAATTTTTCCAGAATTAAAGGTTAATGTAAGCCTGGCTAACACCAGACCACTTTATGACTTCGTCATGATTCGTGGTCTGGGAACCACATGTTCATTTTCTCGTATTTGAGGCGTGGTTTACGAATGCCCAGAGCCGTTTTTTTGGGCGATACGAATGTCCATTAAATGGGCCTGTGCGACGTTCATAGCCAATCGTTTCAATTATACCGGATGACGTATGTAGAGCGACCGCCTCAAGTTGCTCTTTTTTTCAAAATAAACTTGCGTTCTAAACTACTTAGAACACTATACCGTGTCTACACCGGACGCGACAGTTGCCGCACAGCAAAAGCTAAAGTCTGTCTACACTGGACGCGACAAGGCGACCGTTGCAAATCATTTAAACTTTTGTGTGAGCACGTCATAAACAGAACGCGGCAGCAGATTACTGTCGGGATTTGCCGTGTCTCGCCTCATCCAGTGTAGACAGCATAATAGGTTCTAATGTCATTTGTCGCGTCGGGTCACGCCGCTCGCGTCCGGTGTAGACACGAAAGATAACTTCGAGGCTGCTGCCATGCTGGATCCATAGTAACAAACTGCTTCAGTGAGTCGCATAGAAGGCCTCATCGTCTTGCTGCTCCCTCCCCGTTCTGTGATTGGTTCCCTATCTTAGGTGAAAATTAGGTCCATGGTTTCCAGACTAGACTAGAAGCGTGAATAAAATCGCGCTGCGCAGGGCAGGATGGGGAAACCCAGGCTAGGTTAATGTCGCAAATCCACCATCCTCTGTCATCAAGACCAGTCACCTCTGCACACCACATTTCCCAGAATACCTCATGGCTCACACCTGCTCACAATCCACAATCACTGCACCTTTAGCTTCATCTGTGAAGCCTGCACCTAGCACTCACACATCGTCTAGTCTCGTTTATGCTTCCTCAGTTAGACTTACCCTTTGTCTTCGCCTGCTTTGGTTCTTTGTTGTTTGCTGGTTAATCATCTATATTATCCAGGTCGTTGTTGCAAGTACTGCAAGGTTGCACACCGATCTTCAGCTCTGTAACCTACCTACTTGTTCCTCCCTGGATTCACGTTCCCACTCTCCAGTCAGAGTCCCTAAAAGGTTTGAAATATGCCTTCAGTTTGTTCAATAAAGAAGCTCTTTAATTGTACCTTTTTTTCGTCTGCCTCTTCACCCAGCTGTGAAGGTTAATAATTTTAAAACCTTGATCTCTCTTGTCACATATTTTTTTTTACAAAGTTTGCCACTGAGACACTCAAACAATGACATGTAGATGGAAAGAACCAAACAAATAAAGAAACATAAGAAATACAGTGGTATGTTACACATATAAGGTTCATGCTGCACTTTAACGGGGTCCTATTATGCTCTTTCACAAAGTCTTTATTTTGTTTTGGGGGTGCACTAGAATGTGCTTTCATGCTTGGTGGTTCGAAAAATGCATTATTTTTCACAAAATTTTCTTTATTACAATAGATTTATCCCCAGCCTGGCACAAATGGCTCGATTAATTCCGGGTTTGATGAAGGTCCGTCTTCAGAAAAACAAAATCTGTTGTGATTGTTTAGCAATCCCACTGCGTTGCGATTAGTGAACAGCTTAGACAATGTGTTTCAGTCCTGCCACCCCTTCCCAAAGCAGCAAGTTCTGCGTACAACTGCTAGCGCAAGCTAGATTAAAGTGATCTTACGTTTTAAATATGGATATTTTTCTTACAAAAAACACATCCGATCGCTAAAGGCTTTTACTAACCCCTCCGGAGCCTTGTGAGACACTTTTTTATTATAGATCGACTTATTTTGGATTGATGGAGAGAAACACTTGTCTATGCCATTCAGTCTATGCCGTTCTAAAACTTGGGAGTGCTAGAATAAAACTCTGATTGCATTCATCTAAAAGAAGGAAGTCATATACACCTAGGATGCATGGAGGGTGAGTATATAATACGTTACAGTAGTGTTGGTCCTATTGTCAGCCTGCAAGTTTGCCGATACATGATATTATGATTATTGTGGTAATTTATTTAATTTTGTACAACCCCGAAACCAGCTCCAGCATAAGGGAAGCTATCTACACTGTATGATAAATAAATCTTTTACCACACACTGCACACGTCTACGCCACGGCACCAATAACAGTCACTCTAGTCAATGCTTGTGTTTACGTCAGCCGCAGCTCTGAATGTGTTTCGACCCTCTATACCATACACATCAACAGCGTGGCTCCAGCGCGGCTACCGGAGCAGTTTGCGAACACTTTAGTCAATGCTTGCATTTATACAAGCTGCTGAATTATCCCAGAAGCAGCTGTCCATGCTACATCGCTAAAATTATATTCTAATGAGCTTTTTAACATCATAGCATCCAGAAAACAAATGCTGTTGTCCAAAGGAGCCGTTCGTTGTAGTTCTTGAAACAGGATTTTTTTTAAACTAAATACCTCCCTTTGGAGTGGACTTTGATATTTGTAACTTTGTAGATGATTTTTAAGTGTCCAAACATACACACCACACACTGCCTAAAATTCAAAAAGTGAAAAAGCATAATAGGACCCCTTTAACACAAGTTAACATTTTTCAATGTATTTATATGCTACATGTTATTTTTATTTTATTTTTATTTAGTAAATTCATAATTGGCTAACCTTTTACTGCAGTCTTTCTTACCATTCCGTCCTAGTCAAACACATAATGCAAAGTGACTAAATCACTGCTGTTCAAGTCCATGAACTAAATGTTCAAGTATTAATTCCAGCATTCTGTTTGATCTGCAACCATAAGCACAGTGACTAAAGTAAATATCAAAGATGGCGACATCCAAGACTGTGCAAACTGCATTTGAAAATGCTGCGTTCACACCATGTTGGAATAACTACAATTACAAGATTACAACTTGTAAAAAGCATTCACGTTCACATAGACCTTCAGTTTGTACACTGTAAAAAACAACCTATAGAATCTACTCAATAAAATGGGGTAAACTGATGTAACAATTTGCACTCAGTTTGTTTGGGTAGATTCTATCCTATATATCTGAGTAAAGAATACCTGAATTTAAGAATCTACTCAATAAAATGGGGTAAACTGATGTAACAATTTGCACTCAGTTTGTTTGGGTAGATTCTATCCTATATATCTGAGTAAAGAATACCTGAATTTAAGAATCTACTCAATAAAATGGGGTAAACTCAGGAAACAATTTACACAGTTTGTTTGGGTAGATTCTATCCTATATATCTGAGTAAAGAATACCTGAATTTATCAGCTAAGAAAAACTAAAAAAAAGTAGGTAAAGTCTACACAGCAAAAAGCGCAGTATTAAATGAACTCTCCCGGGAGTTTATTTGAGTCCATACTCAGAGTGTTAAAATCAACACTGAAGCAGTGTCAAAGCTAATCAGGTAATTAGGTGATTCATTGAGTGGTGATTGAAAATGATTGAAGACACCACAATTTTTATGTCACCATTATAGTGGTCTGTGTTAGCATTAGTTGGGCTCTTGACCTGTAGCTTTTTAGCATTAAGTTTTGTTTAGCTGTTTAGTTAAACTAGCCAGACAAGCTAAAGAGCAAAACTCATGCAGTGGTGATAATTCTGCTTTAAAATAAGCTTAATTTGAGCCACTGAAAACGTTTAGAGTGTAGTCTTTCAGTTCTATATCCTTTATTTATTATAACTGCTTTGGGATTTCACAGCAGCTAAAAATAATAAAGACTTTTTTATTTTATTTTTTTGTTTGGCCTTTTTACAAGCTCCTCTGATCAAAAACTTCTAAGAGTTGCCCTTTTAGGCACACACAGACATCAGGAATCAGCATATGAATCTCAACAATGGTGACAAACAGCATATTCAGAAACAGATCAACTCTAAACATCACGGAAATAATCAGCTCATAATTTATTCATGCCGCAATGCATGATGGGAGACACGGATGAGTTTTGATTGGCTACAACATACATTTTTGATGGTCACCATGGTTGTGATTCTCATGCTGATTGGTGATGTCTGTGTGTCTATATCTAAAAAACTGTGTATACTTTTTTGTTAAAATAAGCTTCAATAACACCTGTCTGATTAATCCAGTGTAATTAATACATAAAATATAACTCAGTTATTCAGGTCACTACATTATGACTTTGTCAAAGCATGTTCAACACCATATAATCTAACTTCTTCTGGATTGTCTGACCGTTATAACTCAATTATAACACCCAAACAAAACATAATGTTAAGAAGTTATTGGTAAAGAGCTAAATTAATGCTAACACTGACCACTATAATGGTGACTTACAAAATTAGATTTTCTCCTTTTGGTGATTCTGCTTTTTAACATCAGGTCTTTCATAATGGTCAATAATCACTCAATGAATCACTTAATTACCTCAAAAACTCTAACACTGCTTCAGTGTTCATTTTAATACTCTTGAGTATGGACTCAAACTATTGGGAGAGTTCATTTAATACTGGGCTTTTTGCTGTGTAGACTTTACCTACTTTTTTTTGTTTGTCTTAGCTAATCAATTCAGGTATTCTTTACTCAGATATATAGGATAGAATCTACCCAAACAAACAGTGCAAATTGTTACATCAGTTTACCCCATTTTATTGAGTAGATTCTATAGGTTGTTTTTTACAGTGTAGGGAGTTTTCTGAGAGCTTGTACCATGTGACTGCAGCATGAGAGGTACTTCACATAGTTATCTTTATAGTTTGTATGAATGAGCCTTAATGATTCTAACTGTTATTGTAACGATTAATTGCAAATCTATTTATAGCAGTGATAAATTAAAGATGTGATATAGAAAATTTTGTGATACAAAATTCCAAAATTGATTTGTTATTCCTTTCATAAATCCACAATTAAACCTTATACACTTTTCTAGTCATTCCTGTAACAGTAAACACTCTGTCAGGAGGAACGACTCTTCATTGTGCCCGTTTAAGTATCTGTTGAGTTGTACTTGCCGAAAGCCGACAACAAAACCTCCAAACAAATCACTGATCACACATGTAAGAGAGTTTGTGTGAATGTCTAGCCCTTTTCTACAACACTTATTTTTCTATTTTAGGGATGCTTATTTAAAATGCATTAGCCCGTGGAAGGCACATAAAATATGCATCCTTTGGACTTTTCACCTTTTCAGAATTTATTTCTTGTATAAATCAAAGGGAAATTGAGTCTTTTATGGGTAAAAACTCATCCATGTTTCATGAGGTGCCAGAAGCAAGACCTAGATAATAGAATCCCTATCACAGGCGCTTTGTGTTCGGCTCTACCTTTCCACAGATTCCATTACATCTCGCACATTAATAGGCAAGCCGCATTACAGGGGGGTTTCAAGTGTGCATCACCCAGAAAATGCAATAAACAATCCACTAAGCTATTGTTTTAAGCTCCAAAGCATCTAGTCAAACTGCAAGATGTCCACGATTGCATAAATGAGCTCAGAATGACAACAAGCTTCTACGATATTGTTGAAAACTTATGGAGCATTACATTATTTTACTGACATGATGCTATAATCAACAGAATGATTGTGCCTATAAAGCTCAAATGGGGCTGTTGACTACATACAAGCACTGTGCAAATTAAAACACAGACTTTTCAAAGGATGCACACTCTGACTTTCTAACATATTATGTAATGTATTCCTATTCATCATAAAGACACCCTTTTGTAATCAGTTGGAGCTTAACTTAATCCCCAGGACATATTAGTCATTAAAAAGCTAAAAGTTTAAATTATAAATAAGTCTACTCTGACCCTTGACATTTTAAAGACTAGTCTTAATTTTGCAGGGCTCCATCACTTTTATTTTATTTTATTTTATTTTATTTTTTTTTTTATTTTTTTTATTTATTTTTTTTTTTTTTTTTTTCATTTTATTTTATTTTATTTTATTTTATTTTATTTTAATAGTAAATTATTTTAACAACAATTCCATTCATTCAGTATTTTTGTTATGTGACTTTTTTTCAGTAAACTATATATATATATATATTATAATCCACTAAGCTATTATTAAGGTATTGTTAGGTATTATAATAACATTTAGAATTACAATTATTTAAAAATTATAAAAAAATATATTTTTTTTTTGTTGAAAAATAATATAAAAAACAGTATTGTTGTGTTTTTTTAGTAAACTATGTAAATTGTATGTACTTTTTTGATATTTTTTTATTGAATTTGTGATATATGGTTCAATTTGTTTTCAAATTTCATTTTTATTCTTTTCAATTTATAGGGGCGTTTTAAATTGCATAAGGACATATTAAAGCCGCATTAAAAACATTTATAATAACATTTATAATTGCATTTATTTCAAAAATATTTATTTGTTGAAACCATCAAAGAGGTATTACATAAACAAACAAACAAACAGATGTTATTGTAAGTTAATTTAATAATTATTTTTTAATAATATTTTACAATATTACCATTTTTTCTATAACCAAAAAAAATAAAATAAATAAAAAATACTTTGGTAAGCATAATAGACTTTGCCTTTTTGATATTTTGATTTTATTTATTCATTTTAACCTCTCAAAAGATCACATTTTAACCTCTAAAAGTCCAAAGATGCTTAAAAACGATTAAACCAACTAAATTGATGACTTGCTTGGAGGTAATATTGGTGTTTTTGCTGCAGGAAAGTCACCCCAGACTGCTACACCATTTTTTTGATGATCGATTACGGTCATTAGTGGCGCCACTGTAGAACAGAGCAAATACAAAGTGTGATGAAAGCTTAACCTTCTGGTTCTGGGTACTACTGGGCCCAAAGTTCATTTCTCACTGTCAAGTGACTCAAGGTGAATTACGCCATGATGCATTGACACGACCACAGCTGTTGAACACTTCCCATGCTATCATTCATTACATGGCAGTGCTATCATGTCATTTCACAAGCATCTCGTGATTTTTGCTTTTTATTTAGGAAACATTTAATATAAGTTACATGTTTTGTATTTACTTCACTGCCTTCCTTTAAGCATTGCATATTTTGTCTTACTCCAGATTGGAAACCACTAAAGAACCAAATCCATCTTCACAAACACTCCTAGAGGTTCATCATCTGAGTTTCCAGATGTCAGAACAGGAAAGTAATTCATCATTAGACATTTGGAGTTAAAGTCTTCCTTCATTGAGGTCACATGATCCTTCAGATATCACTCCAGTATCATTAATCTTTATTGCTGCTCAGATATTAGCAATGGTTCTGCTTATTACAAATGCTGAAACTGCTTTTTGCTGCTCACTTGCTTATTTAGTTAGTCAGTCAGTTTTTATTAAGTTTTTGTTTGTATAGTTATAGTTCATTTGTTTGTTGCATAGAACAGTATTTATTCTAAATATAAATATTTTGTAACTATTTATTTATGTATTTATTTATTTTAATCTGTTTGTTCATATAAAGTCCTAATGAATAGCATAATATAAATATTTTGTAACATTATTTATTTATTTATTTATTGGATGTTATTGTTTGTTTGTAGAACCATGCTACCTTGTTTGATGAATAGAAAGTTCCAAATAATAGTATTTATTTGAAATGTAAACAATTTGTAAACAATTTGTAACTGTTTTATTTATTAATTTACTTACTATTGTTTGTTTGTTCATAGAAAGTCACATAGAATGGCATTCATTTGAAATATTTTATAACTATTCATTTACTGTTTGTTTGTTTTATGATATTGTGTGTTTGTTTGATTGTTATTGTTATGAAGTTTGAAAGAACAGCATTTATTCAAAATATTAATATTTTGTACTATTATTTATTCTTTTACATGTTTGTTTGTAGAAACTATGAGACATTGTTTGATACATAGAAAGTTACAAAGAATATAAATTTTTATATATAAATATTTAGTTACTGTTTGTTTGTTTGTTTGTTTGTTTGTTTGTTTGTTTGTTCAAAGTTCCAAAGAATGGTGTTTATTTAAAATAGTTTGTAATTATTTATTGTTTGTTTTATTGTTATTGTTTGTTTGTATAAATAGTTCCAAAGAACAGCATCTTTTAAATATTTTGTACTGTTATTTATTCTTTAATTAATTTGTTTGTTTGTAGAAACTATGAGACATTGTTTGATGCATAGAAAGTTCCAAATAATAGTGTTTTTTTTATATAAAAATATTTAGTTACTGTTTGTTTGTTCTTACAAAGTTCCAAAGAATGGTATTTATTTGAAATATTTTGTAACTGTTTTGTTTGTTTGTTTGTATGTATGTATGCATGTATGTATAAAGTTCCAAAGAACAGCATTAATTTGAAATTTGTTTTGTACTGTTATTTATTTGTTCATTTATTTGTTTCTTAGTAGAAACCATGAGACATTGTTTGATGCATAGAAAGTTCCAAATAATAGTGTTTTTTATATAAAAATATTTAGTTACTGTTTGTTTGTTCTTACAAAGTTCCAAAGAATGGTATTTATTTGAAATATTTTGTAACTGTTTTGTTTGTTTGTTTGTATGTATGCATGCATGTATGTATAAAGTTCCAAAGAACAGCATTAATTTGAAATGTGTTTTGT
>NC_133383.1:29015275-29041728 GCF_049309525.1 Garra rufa
ATTATTATTATTATTATTATTATTATTATTATTATTATTATTATTATTATTTATTTATTTATTTTTACACAAAGCTATTACATGACCTAATACATTTTGGATTATAATACAAATAGTTTTAAAAACTGCTTTTATTTTACATTTAGTGTAATTTAAGCTCTTGACAGACATGATCACTACGAACTCTATCACTATAAATTCTCCTATTGTGCTTCACAGAAAAAAAAAAAAAAACAGAATACAGTTGTAGAATGTCCTAATTATGAAAAAATGATGACACAACACTCATTTATGACTGAACTATTCTTGCAAGTTTAGGTATTCAAACATAATGGCTTCGCCACATTAGCAATCCTTTATGATCTGCAGAAAAGAAGCGTAGAAAAAAAGCATAAATCTAAAGAGAAGAGCTCAGGGAGTAGATAGCGGCGCTCGCCGTGCCCTCTGAACGCCAATGACAGCGCTCATTAGAAAGAAATAATGGCGCTCCTTACATGCATTGGCCATTATTAATATGCCTTAGCTCGGGGATGTCACAGGTTAACTACTATTTCATTTCACCTTGGACGACCTCCAGCGAAACATACCTAATAACGCTGTCAGCTCCCCTGCTGACAATAGCAATTTAGCACGCCCACACTTACTATAGGGATAGCACACTTCTAAAACACGGGAGACCTTGAGAGTTCTGCTGAAGTGACAAACACAATGACCCTCATCACACACTCGTCCCACACCTTTCAGGCTCTCCCGGGCCCGTGCCCGTGCCTGCGGGCTCCCGTAACTCTGCAGAGGCTGCCGAGCGCAGGTTAGCGACAAAGGCCGGAATTATTAAGATCACACGTCGCGGCCGAGATCAATACGAGGGCATTGGCGGGTAAATAAGAGGGAAATAACGCCAGAGCCTGGAGCAAAGGAGCATGTAATTGCACTGGCTGTTTATGGCAGGAGGGATGTTAGCCACACAGGCAGATTAGCATGCTCTAGACAAAAAGGTTACTGGATAATTGGTTGCGAGATAAGATGAATCACAAAGGTTATTGGTGCTGGGTGGTTCTTGGGGATAAATGATAGAGAACTGTTGCTAAAAGATGCCTTTTAAAGCTTAGCGCTAAGCTAATATTAAAGCTAAGTGGATTTATGTTTTGTGATGTAAGTGTTTGTGTGGACAGACGTTTCAGTGAACGTGTTGCTAAAACACATTAAATTAAATTTTACTTTGTTTTAATTTAATTTAATTTAATTTTTAATTTATTTATAAAATATTTTGTTTAAATGATATACAAAGAAAAAAAAAAAGAAACAAAATGAACAAATATACAACATAAAAATAACAATAAAATAAAGTTGTGAGAACTTATGCTGTTTTTGTTCTTGTTTCTTTCAACTTTAAAGTAAAATTTACAGTTAGTGGCACTAAAAATGCATTCCGTTTTTTCTGAAACAGGTAATCCTTCATTGCTTTTTAACTTGCAATGTATTTAAATTTTAGCAACTTCCAATGTACCTAAACACACATTTTTATTTTATTTTATTTTAATATTTTTATTTTATTTTTAATATTTAGTTTGAACGGTATAAAAAGCAAAACAAAAAAGAAACCAAATAAAAAAGAAAAGAAAATAATAAAAATAAAAGCTAATTGGACAAATTGTGACATTTCTTGTGCTGTTTTTTTTTTTTAGAGAAATGTTGCTGAAAAAGCTTCCTTGTGGACTTATGATTGGCAATGTGAGTTTGATGTGGACAGACATTTTTAACATTTATTTTTTTTTGGTGAACTTTTGCTTTAATAACTTGTAATGTATTAAATATTTAGCAACTTTCAATGTACATAAAACACACATTTAATTTAATTAATTTTATTTTATTATTTTATTTTTTAATTTAATTTAATTTAAAATGTAATTTTACTGTTGTTTTTTTTGTTGTTTTTAAATTTCATTTAATATTTTGTTTAAATTGAATAAAAACAAAGAAAAA
The DNA here is from genome assembly GCF_049309525.1 of Garra rufa. Taxonomy (NCBI): domain Eukaryota; kingdom Metazoa; phylum Chordata; class Actinopteri; order Cypriniformes; family Cyprinidae; genus Garra; species Garra rufa. The sequence goes on from NC_133383.1 coordinate 29,017,259, forward strand.
AAAGAGAAGAAAGATGGGTGGAAAAAACAATAAAATAATATAAAATAAAATTAATAATAAAATAAAATTAAATTAAATGAAATTTTCATTAAATTAAATAAAAAAGTGGTGACATTTCTACAAATATGCTGTTTTTGCAGCATGAAAGTGTATTCCTTTTTTGTGTCAAAACAGGTGATCCTTTATTGCTTTAATAACTTGCAATGTCTTAAATGTCTTTATTATTTTATTTTATTTTATTACATTTTAATTTATTTTACTTTACTTGTTTATACAATTTAATTTAATTTAATTTAATGAAAATTTAATGAATATTTAATTTAATGAAAATTTTGTTTTAATGATATAAAAAACACAAAAAGAAACAAAAGAGCCTAAATACGCATTTGTATTTTATTTTATTTATACAATATTTTGCTTCAATGATATAAAAAGCACAAAAAAAATAAAAAAAGTAAAGTAAAACAAAACAAAAACAAATAAAAAATTAAAAAAATATATAATTAAATGTATAAACATTTATATATATCATGATTATTTTTTCTGTAATTAATCATGATTAATCGCATATTTATATTGTCATAATTTCACATTAAATCTCCAAATTAATGTAGAAATAACATAAAGATAGTATATTTTAAATAATACTCTTTCTTTTGTTCTTTTATTTCCATCAATGACAGACTTCAGCAGGTATATATATATATATATATATATATATATATATATATATATATATATATATATATATATAATCTGCAACTATTTCAGAATGATTTCAAAGTAAACATTACTGAAACTCTTAACAAAAGCAATCGTTAGATTGAAAAAACACATTTGCTGAAGCAATTATTGCCATTTTAGTTGCTTCTGAGCTCTTTCATTGTCACTTGTTTCTTAAGTGCAATGCTGTGCACTACCTAGCAAGTTTGCTACATCAGAAAAGCTATTCATATGAAGCTAATTATGTGATGCAAGCATCAAAATGTATTAGTTTACAAAACATGCACTATGGTGAAAACATTTTGAGGCCATAACAGCATTGTGCAAAGAAGCACACAAAAATAAGTGATTCATAATCAGAAATGAATACTTTTGTTGGTGTTTGACTTGCTTTAGTGCTCATTGCATTGTTTTTCAAACAAAGCTCTTTTTTTTTTCAATGAGCCTGTGTTTAAAAGGCTTTATAGAGAAGATGAGTTGATACAAAGAGTGTAAAAATATGCTTGTAGTGAAAACGTGTCATATAAACCCCCCATTCTGCCAGGACCGGAGACACTCTGATGAAGGTCATTCATAATGATTAAAATCCAAATGATTCCTAAATGACCCAAGGGATTGTGGGTATAGTGGCACCTCTATACATGAAAATTGCATTACCAGTCAAAGACACTGTCCAGGGACTCGCACCTCCAACATTAGCACAGACAGCCCACGCCGCGAGCAATGAGCCATCAAAGGAACAATCAAATATGACGTGAGGCAAGGCAGCAGCACCAGCAGATGAATGGTGCGGAGGGGTTTCTTGTATTGCTGATATGGAATCTTTGGCCATTTCGATATTTGATATATGACGATGCCCTTGAGGTTGAGAAACATGGATTGATAATTAACACCCAAGGCGATGTTTAGCAATGTGATTTCCCAAAGGAGCGCAATGGTTAGATGAGATTTTGTGCCATAACAAACAACTGGATTGGTGTGAAATACAAAAGAGGTGATATTAACATATATAGTAGCCCACATTTAGTGGGAGTTTCAGGTAGCGAGTGAAGAGCACTACTAAAGCACTTGATGGAATGTAAACTCAGGGTCATTCTACAAAACAGGTGCCTTTTGTGTCTCCTATTAACATGTGTGTAAATAATCACTTCAACAATAAAGAGTACAATTCTTGATTACATTGATTGCAATTGAAATGACTGGACTGCACTCTTCCCTTTCAAGGGAACATCGCACTGCATCCTCTAGTGATCGCTAGGGAAACATCCAACATCCACTTGGTGACCCGTGTCTGAAACTTACATACAAAAACTACAACGGTACGGCCGGTTGGCGACAGCCTATGAAGGGAATGGAGAATGGAGGGGCAGCCATCTGCACCCTGCGACTCTGGTCCTGCTGTTGCTGAGGCACAGAGGGGGCTCAGCTAGTGGGGATCGCAGGCGGATTTTGCCGACGATTTAGAAAGGGGTCTTTCCCTCTCTCAGTTGTGGTTTCACTCAAATCATCAGATCCGGCAACCAGTGCTCTGCCGAGCTCTGCTCAGGAAGAGCAGGAGGTGGATGTGTAGGAAGATTTTGAGTCTGAATCATCCCGTTCCTCTTGCCCTGCATATGAGCTTTGGAGGTGATGGAACCTGCCATGGCAAGATTAGATCTCCCGTGGCAGCGGACCAAGATGGTGGCGCCGCGGGGCCGTCTCGACAAGCACACAAACCTCCAGTTCAGGTGAGTCTTCCATTTCTTACAGATCTCCAGACGGAGGTAACGAAGGTTTGGATTAAGCTATTTTCTAGCCGCATTTATAGATATTTGCACACAAAGTTATGCTAATATCGAAGGGATATGCAAAAATGGTTATGAAAGAATGCCACCGATAGAAGAGACATTGGCTAGCTATCTCTCTGTGGGTGAAACATCCTCTCTCAAGACTCCCTCCTTGCATATGCAGCAGTGGATCAGGCTGTGGCCTCACTACACAAGATGGAGGTACTCCAGGCATATCAGGCTGACCTGCTGAAAGACCTGGATAAAGGTAAAGGGGTTTCCCTGGACGAGGTGGCAGATCTCCGCTGCACCACAGATCTGGCTCTCCGTGCTACGAAGCAGGCCCCCTCAGACATTGGGAAGAAAGAGAATGGCTTTCTCCTCGATGCGCCAATTTCGCCTTCTCAGCTTTTTGGCACCTCTCTCGAGATGGTGGTCGAGAATTTTAAGGAGGCGAAAGTGCGCTCTGCGGCATTTAAATCCTTCATGGGGATGCAGCTCTAGAGGAGGTCATCAGGATCTGAGGGAGGTGATCCAGACGAAGCGTTCCTTTGTTAAGTGGGGACCAGCATCTTACATCTGTTACATGTCTCCTTATGTTTCAGTTTTTTTGCCTTTTCTCATTTGGTTTCTCTCTTTGTCTCCCCCTGTCATTCTGTGATCATTTGGTTTAGTCCTCATTTGTGTTATCCCCGTCACCTGTGTTTTATGATTAGTTCCCCTTTATAAGTCTGTTTGTTTCCTGAGTTCTCTGTCGGTCATTTACTTTGGTACATGTGTGTGGATATTCTCTGTATCAATTCCTGAAGACTATTATTAAAAGTATCTATTATTTGAAGACCGTCTCCCATCTCGTCTGACCAGCACAATCGCTAACATAATGACTGACCCAAACATGACGGCTGGGGGATGGCTGTGGAGTTTGCGGCAGGGCGGACGAGAGTTGGAACGGTATGTGGCAGATTTCATTGAGCTGTACCATCTGGTGAGCTGGCCCAATACCACTTTCGGCATTGTGTTTCTATCGGGGCTGGACAGAGATACTATCCGATGCGATATCCCTGATCACGATTTCCCGTTTGTCGAATTGGTCAATTTCATTCTTTATTTAAACTACTCTAATTTCGAGGTAGAACAAATGGAGAATGCTAATCACACGCATCGTCCAGCCCCCTCAGAAACACGCCACATCGCGCCAGCTCACCCGAAGCCAAGAACTGCGACATACCGGTCCAACATCTCAGACCGCCTGCCACGCCCCAAACGTCCTGAGATCATCCAAAGCTCCATAGTCGCCCTCAGCCCAGTACCGCAGGCGGCCACACAGTCTACACGTAAGGTGGCTGCAATGCCCAAGTCTGCACGCAAGATGGCTGTAATGCCCAAATCCGCACGCAAGATGGCGGCAACGTCTGAGTCTGCAGGCCTCCTGATCCCCCTGACCCGCCATGGCCACCCGAACTGTCTATCTGGCCATGGCTTCCTGAACCCCTCGACCCGCCATGGCTCCCTGATCCGCCCTGGAGGCTTTCCCAGAATGCCAAGTTCCTGTCCTGTAATAGCCTCCAGGGCGCCCGCCCTCCCTCCCCGGTGTTTCTGTCACGGCGTGAGACGCGCCTACCGGGAGGGGGGAGTAATGTTACATGTCTCCTTATGTTTCAGGTTTTTTGCCTTTTCTTATTTGGTTTCTCCCTTTGTCTCCCCCTGTCATTCTGTGATCATTTGGTTTAGTCCTCATTTGTGTTATCCCTGTCACCTGTGTTTTATGATTAGTTCCCCTTTATAAGTCTGTTTGTTTCCTGAGTTCTCTGTCGGTCATTTACTTTGGTACATGTGTGTGGATATTCCCTGTATCAATTCCTGAAGACTATTATTAAAAGTATCTATTATTTGAAGACCATCTCCCGTCTCGTCTGACCAGCACAATCGCTAACAACATCTCAGTCTCTACCTGGACCTATGATGCTTTGGTTTTGTTCTGTTCAAAACCTAGAACAAACCTAACTGATGGTCCAGTCAAAACTGTTCTTGCTAGTTCTGTGTAAGTGATGCTGGTAACGTTCGTAAGTATGAATCCTTGCTGGGTTCATTTTTACTTTCACTGTGGTTGGTGTTGTCTGTTTTCCTGTGTTTCAGGTTTCTTTTGGACCTCTACTGACGAGACCCTTGGTTGATTTTGTTTTTGACGACTCTAATATCTTACCCTCATCGCTAGACACTTCAGGTGTATCTCATCGCACCCCTCGACCATGGCTTCTAACCGAGGTAAACTCCAGTTGTCTTCTCATCTCTAAAAAGCTGTTGACCTCTGTACTAATGGCATAATAACTTTAGCCTTTTCCACTCAGTGAACCTCTCTAAGGAGAAGGCTGATTTCACTGTCCCTCCCGAGCTTCGGTGTGTTTCTGCGGAAGCCCTCCCTGACGGACCTGAGGGCCAGTAGCTCTTAGGTTGGACTTATGGATCTGTGCGACTGTTGGTTACCCAAAAGCCCCCCTCTTCGGAGGGCTGGCTCAGGGGCTCACCTCAGCTGAAAGAATAGCTGGCGCTGACACACTCTACGCTCAGGATCTTGCAGTGCTCTCTCTTTCGCAGCACACTGTCCTAAGGCTGTTTGGGTAGGTTCTCCCGGCCATACCTTTGTAGTTTTTGTATGTAAGCTTCAGACACGGGTCACCAAGAGGATGTTCCCCTAGCGGCCCCTAGAGGACGCAGTGTCTTGTTCCCTCTCAGGGAACCATGGTTACATACGTAACCTGAGACGTTTTTCAGCATCTCACACCATGAGCTCCAACTTTTTTATGCTTAATGCCATTGGAATTTAAAATTGTGTTATTTATAGAAGTTATTCATACTTGAACAATGAAGAGTGAAATTCCAGACTGCATTGATTCCAATTAAAATGACTGGATTTTACTGTTTTTCAGCATCTTACGCTATGAGCTCCACCTTCCTTTAATGTGATTGTAATTTATTTTTTGTTATCTAAAGAAATTATCCATACTTTACAAAGAAGAGTGAAATTGCAGATTGCATGGGTTCTTATTGAAATGACTGGATTTTACTGTTTTTTTTTACCATCTCATGCCTTGAGTTACACTTTTTTTATGCCTTATGGAATTGCAATTTAAAATGTTAGCTATAAAAGTTATCCATACTTGAACAATGAAAAGTAAGATTCCAGATTGCATTGATTCCAATTAAAATGACTGGAATTTTTCAGCATCTCATGCCATAAGCGCCATATTTATGCCATTATGATTTAAAATTGTAGAAGTTATCCATAGTTTAAAAATGAAAAGTGAAATTCCAGATTGCATAGATTCCATATATCTTTTTGTGGAAACAACAGTAATGAATGAATTTTAAAAATCGTTGCCTTAGAATTAAAAGGTTCTATCTGACATTTTTGTCAAAATTGAGGTATTCACATATTCTTATTCTGTGACAACTTATTTACATTATGTGATGGTTTTTTAAAAAGTTGTGTACATTTTAGGACTTTTTATTTAGAAAAGAAAAAGGTTCTATCTGCAGAGTCGAACTATAACTTGGTTCTATAAGGTTCTATCTGTGAGCCAATCAGCACTTCGAATGCAAACAAGAGGACCAATCAGGATCAACTTTCTTTGTCATGTCACTGGACTGTTCCATAACAGCAGGAAAGATTAAACGTAAAACAACAATTACACGTCTGTAGAATCAATGAGTGCAATTCACATTCATTCCTCAAAGTGGCAGTGTTTAAAACATAATGATGGCGTGATTTATTTTTACTCATAATTACCGCTACCGGTATTATATACATTACCGGCATAAAACAAATAATAGTATCTGCAACTGGCTTGAATGGCTTTACTGCAGAGCAATTGCATAATGTAAAGTACTTAATGAAATATAAGTGTCACTGTCATTTGATGTTGAATGTGATCAATAGCGATCAAACTGTTGTTATTAAAGATGTTGAAAACGATAGTTTTGCGAATATGGTTGAATATGGCTTTTTGTGGAATAAAGTCCTGGTCAGATGGATTAGAGTAGCTGCTTTTTTTAACTGTTTCTGCAATAATGTCTTTAATTACCCACTATAATTATAAAATTAACATCTGCTCTGGACAAAATATTCAGCACTGCCTTTTATGCCTAACTTAAACAAGAAAAAATATTTGTCCTATTAAATAAATGTGATAAAGGAAGCATTAAAGCATTAAATTCTCATACATGTTGACACATTGTTACAACAGTAATTTATGTTTTAAAACAAATTGTAAGTAAACTACTTTTATTTCTTGAAAATTGTTGCTTTAATTAATGTTTTGCAAGATAGAACCTTATAATTCCAAGCAGAAAACGACTTTTTAGAATTAGAAGGTTCTATCTGCATTTGACCTGTTCCCAAAATCCCCATTTAAAAATCTGAGAGGATTTTGATATTGTACATTTAGAATACATTTAGGGTCTCTGTCATTCTCATGTAGGAAAATGACTTGTTCCCCATATCATTTTTGCTATATAGAATGCAAAAACTTTGAAGCTCATATCTCAAAACCACTCGGAACGCAGATAGAACCTTATAATTCTAAGGTGACGAAATTTTCATGGAATAATAGATGTGAATCTTTCAAAGCTAAACATATTGGTCATGTTTTAGATAAACTGAAAGAAGTGGAGCACATAATACCCGCATTTGCCAGAATGAAGCTTTACAACAACCATCTGCACTTTATTCATAGCGCACTGTTATAATTATACACACTCTGAGCATTTTAATTAAGTGATTCAGATGCATTTGCAGCAATGGGGTCAAGACAGTCTTGTTAATTCCAGTCGTTCCTACAGGGCTAAAAAGAAAACTATAAGTTATGCATGTAAGAGACTTGTGTAAGAATAAAATTATTATTGAAACCCAATATGACGCAAATACTTCACATAGCATAATCATAACTTTATAAATGTATCTGTCAGTCTGGAAAGCTTTTCATCTGTTCATACTGTATGCAAATACATCCTTGTGAAAATAAGCACACTTAGGCATACTTTTAGAAAGAGTAGTTATTACAGAAATCATATACTTAAGTGCAAACTGAATGTAATGTTTTCTGGCAAGTTAATTGCAATTAAATGAAAATGTATTACAGTTTAAATTTATATAAAATGCAATCAGTTGAACTTTAAAGTGCTTTTTTGGCCCACGCATATCTAACTTTATCAAAAATGCTTTGCAGTCCATTCAACAGTACAATTTAACCGACTTAAACTAAAATATGCATACAATTTAAATATATTATATTACATTCACATTTGAGTCTTAGTGCTCATCTGATTAAAAAAAAGTATAGCTGTTCACATTTTTGTTTTAAATGTAACCAATATCAGATTGTCAGTGTGAACAGATCATAGTTCTGAACTGACCCCCATGCACTATAGAACAATACAATCAGGGTTGCCAAGTTTCCTCAACAAAATCCATTCAATTGTTTTTCAAAACGAATCCAAAACTAGCCCAATTGCATTCTGGGAGGAAAATATAGCATTAGTGGGGTCGCTTCACAACACTGAAAAAGTAGCCTAATTCTGTGGGAAAACTGTGGACGTGGCAAGACTTTATGAACATAAACACTATGGACATAAAGTAATTAAGAACTATCGCTACACTAAACAACAGCCACAAATCTGAAAACACTCAAGGATTTTGCCATATTAAAGCATGGCATGTGGGTCGATCAGAGTTGCCAGGCTTCCTCAACAAAATCCATCCAATGGCTTTTCTAAACTAATCCAAAACTAGCCCAATTTCAATTTCATTTTTCAAACAAAAATGTGAGCAAGTTATACAAAAAATCTGATCTGAGAAAAAAAAAAAATCTGAATTGAGCACTAAAGCTTGCAGTATGAATGTAGTATGACAAAACATTTTTAAATGGTTAATTTGACATTATTAGAAAGTGTGTTACGAAACAGTCATGGAAGTGTACACTTGAGTGGCGTTATCTGTATTATCTGCATTTGCTTTTTTAAATAGGCTTTTAAGATTTGAAGCACACAACAAGTGCACATTCAGTGCAATTGAGTGCACTTTTCACAAGGCCACAAACACAAATGCAATGCAGTGCAAACTTGCAGCCATTTTGTTGAAGTCAAATGTTTATATACACCTTGCAGAAATCAGCAAAATGTTAATTATTTTACCAAAAGAAAAGGGATCATACACAATGCATTTTATTTTGTGTTCAGTACTGACCTGAATAAGATGTTTGAAATAAAAGATGTTTACATATAGTCCACAAGAGGAAATAATAGTTTAGAATTAGAATAATGAAAAAAAAAAAAAAAAATACCCCGTTCAATGCCTGCCTGTTATTCTTCGGAAAATTTCTTGAGGTCCCACAAATTCTTTGGCTTTTTAGCATTTCATTTTTTTTTTTTTTTGCATTTGAACCCTTTCCATTAATGACTGTAAGATTTTGAGATCCATCTTTTCACACTGAGGAATTTGAACATCAGGGTAAATGTAACTTATTTTATCTTGAGGAACAGGCAAATATCTTCTGTAGGTTCTGAAGGGCAGTACTAAATGAAAACAAAATATGATACAGTATTTAAAATAATAAATAATAAAATATTAAAGGTATAAAAGTTTTTACCCCTGGCTCTTAATGCATCGTGTTTCCTTCTGGAGCATCAATGAGCGTTTGAACCTTCTGTAATAGTTGCATATGAGTCCCTCAGTTGTCCTCAGTGAAATAAATACAGCTGTGGATGATTCAGGTAACAACACAGAATCAAGTGTATGTAAACTTTTGAACAGGGTTATTTTTAAAAATCCAACTATTATTTTCTCTTGTGAACTATATGTAAACTTGTGAAAACCCCTTTTTCAGATCAGTAATTACATGCATTTTTTTATGATCCCTCTTATTTTGCTAAAATAATTAACATTTTGTAGATTCTACAAGGTGTATGTAAACTTTTGACTTCAACCGTATTTGTTATTCAAAGAATCTCAATACTCAAGGGGGCGATAGAGTTGCTTTCAAATGTGCCATTCAACTGAATGTGTTATTATTCAGGCAGCCTGATAAGCATGTCTACAGTTTAGCAAACTGTGACTAAATCGCACAGCAAGATTTAAACTGTTGCTCCACCAAGGCAGTTTCTCTTTCATGACCTGAAAGAGAAAAATTACCGTAGAAAACAGTTCACTTTCCTGCAGAGTTCAACACAAAACCTGATTAAACTCACCTCAACAAAGTGTTCAGGGTTGCTAGAAAATTACAGGAGGGTGCATTTGATCAGAGCTGGAACTAATCTGAATGCTTTTGGAAAGTGAATTATGAGTGTATGTTCCTTACTTTGGTGAACATCAAGACATCAGCTAGTATTGCATTGAGAACTCAGCAATATTGGGTTTCTCTCCAGTTTATTCCAAAAAAATATAAAATTTAATATTTTACACTACAAAAGACATTTACACAACAAAACACACAGCAGAAGGTAATAGACGAACAATTATCACATAGAAACTACTTTTTTTAATCTGTGCTTTTCTTTCCTTTCACCATTCTTTTTTGGACCGAACATGATAAAAGATTCAAACAACATAGTCATTAATGCTGATAAAATGCATTTGCAATATGCAGCCTACCAACTCCATGCATATCATTTTGTATTAGTATAAATGTTTGGAAATTATCTGATTTCCTCAACATTAATGCTTTATGCTTAAAATTTTAATTAGTATAGGTATTTTAGAGATGTGTTTTTTGGAGGGTAGAAGGTTAATTCAATAAAGATCAAATAGTATGAGGTTATAGGCCTAAATTGTTCTACCTTGTGCTTGCTGATAAAAATTTTGATATCCATAAACCAGAAAGGTTCTTAATTGCAGCTACATTTGGCATTTCCATGTGAATTAGATGTATTTTGTGTAACCACAATCATAAATGTCAAATGAAAGGCATAACTCTTCTGTTTATGACTACAACTTAAAGTCATCCAAATTTACATATTTTGAGTAAATGAGCTGATAATAGGGCAAACATGCTTGTAAAACATAATGAATCTGGCTTTTCATTCTGGCAGATATGATCAATGGTTATTAAGAAATATCACTACACTAAACAACAGCCACAAATCTGAAAACACTTAAGGATTTTGCAATATTAAAGCATGGTGTGTGGGTCAGTTCTGCTATTTTGCTACTACAGTATCATTTGTGAAACCATTTTGCCCTTATTTTGAAAGTAAAATGGGGTTAAACACATAGAAATTCAAAATTAAAATCAATTTTTACAAAGTGAATTTTAGTGCAAAATACCAAATCAAGGATAACTGCCTTGTGGTAAAGTTCCAATATAGCAACATTCATTGCAACACATATCAAATACTCCTTATCATAAAAATTAATGTTGATTCAGATTATTTGAACATTTGTAACTAACTATGACCTCTGATTAGATCCTCACTGATATTTATGGATTTTATAATGTACTCACATAATAGGCACTTGAGCACTTTCAGTTGACTAATTAGGGAGCATTATGTTGCTAAGATCAACATTTGAGTAAAAAAAAAATCAAGAGTGGATTTACTGTAAATACTTATACTGACCATAATTATAAGCAATTCAAAGAGGTTTTGAGAAAATATGTGACATGCTTAAGCACTTATTAATACAATCGTGTGGCCTTTCAGTAGTGTTAATAGCATAATAACGTTCTGTAATAATTATGAACCTAAAACATGGGTAGAAATGACCTAATGTCTGTAATTTGGTTTTGAATGATTAGTTTCTGATCTAAAATTCAACATTTTATTTTATTATGAAACCTATAGAGTAGTATCTAGAATGTTGTCGATTACCAAAGATGATCATTTTGACTTGGACCTCAGTGTACAAAAAATGGAAGAAACTGGATTGGGACAGAGTAAAACACTACTACTTTGGGAGATCGAAAAGTTGAAAAGAACACAGGCAACTGATAACATTAGCATGCTAGGCTAACTACAATATTGTCTTTCCCCTGCTGAAAAAAAAAACAGCTAAAACCAGCCTAGGCTGGTTGGCTGGTCTTAGCTGGGTTAAGATGGAAATAGCTGGTTTTAGCTGGTCTCCCAGTGGCCAAAATCCCTCTAAAACCAGCTTGCTGACCAGCTATGACCAGCTAAAACCAGACTGGTTGGCCAGCTTAAACCAGCCAACCAGCCACAGCTGCTTTAAGCACATTAAGCACATATGAAAGCACGTTGGTTGGTCTTAGCTGGTTTAAGCTGGTCTCCCAGCCTGGTCAGACTGGTTTTAACTGGTGGTCTCCCAGCCTGACCAACTAAGACCAGCCTAAACAGCTTGGCCAGGCTGGGAAAGTGGCCAAAACCCCTCTAAAACCAGCCTGCTGACCAGCTATGACCAGCTAAAACCAGCCTGTTGACCAGCTAAAACCAGCCTAGGCTGGTTGGCTGGTTTTAGCTGGTCAACAGGCTGTTTTTTTTTTTTTTTTTTTCAGAAGAGATGCTTTTGTTCATGTTCTGTAAAATGTGTTATGTCGATAAGTTGCCCAACCAAAAATATTTCTCCCCAGAGATGTTCTTTACAATAATACGATCTTTTAAAGAAATAATGCACCTACAAATTAAAACTTCTTGAAAATGTACTCATCCTCAGACTATTTAAGTTGTGGAAGACTTTGTTTCTTCATCAGATATTGGAGAAACATATAATTCCATAACTTGCTCACCAAGGAATCCTCTGTAGTGAATGGGTGCTGTCAGAATGAGAGTCCAAACAGCTGATAAAAATAATTACTATCTTGTAAACTGTCACTTGTGATGAAAATATGAGTCCATAATCCATAATAATGCTTCCTCCAGTGAAAAAGTCCATCTACACTCTTAAAAATAAAGCTGCTTCATGATGCCATAGAATAACCTATGGTTATATAAAATGGTTCCATAAATAACCTTTACCGTCTGTTTCACAAAAGGTTCTTTGTGGTGAAAGAAGGTTCTTCAGATTATAAAAAGGTAGGAAAGAGACGGCTCTTTAAAGAACCTTTGACTGGATGGTTCTTCTATGGCATCGCTGTGAAGAACCTTTTAAAGCACCTTTTTTTTAAGAGTGTAATGTTGTCCTCTCACATTGAAATTTACTGGCATATCTGAATACAGCTGTTTTGAACTGTTTTAGCTTGTAAACTGTGCTTGATCTGTGCAGATTTCTCCCCTGATTCAGCAGTAAAGCAATATAATGGAAGCAACGGTCGTATAGATGGATTTGTTTCTCACAAACACAAAGCTTTTAGCTTCTCAAGATGTTAAATGATATACTGGAGTGATGTGGATTACTTGTGAATTATTGTGATGTTGTTATCAGCTGTTTGGACTCTCATTCTGACGGCACCCATTCACTGCAGAGGATCCATTGGCGATCACGTGACACAATCCTGCATTTCAAACAAACTGGTCTACATATTTTATGGCCTAAGGGTGAATACATTTTCAGCAAATTTTAATTTTTGGCTGAAATACTTCTTCAATCTTTCTGGCCTACTTTTGAGATAACATTGATAGTATATTTAATAGAGGTATACTATATATAACTGAGGGACGAGTCAAAATTATTGTCTACGGTAATCAACAGCTTGTGGCACACTGGATTTGAACTTATTTTCATTGATTTTGCTAATGTCTGACATACTGAACCAACTTAAAGCCAACATGAAACAATATTCACAACCCATTTTTACTTCCAATGTATTTGCGATCATACTAAATAGATATTTTTTGCAGCATAAACTCCTAAAAATAAAGGTGCTTTAAAAGGTTCTTTAAAGTGATGCCATAGAAGAACCATTTTTGGTTCCACAAAGAACCATTCATTCAAAGGTTCTTTCTACCTTTTTATAATCTGAAGAAACTTCTTTCGCCACAAAGAACCTTTTGTGAAACAGAAAGGGTCTTCATATGTTAAAGGTTCTTTATGGAACCATTTAGACAAAAAAAAAAGTTCTTCTATGGCATCGTGAAGCACCTTTATTTTTAAGAATGCAGGTAACATCTGCCAAAAAAGGATGCTGTTTCATATGGAGCAAGTTGTAGATTATACAGAAAACAATTATAATTTGTGTACAGTAAAACCCCAAATCTTTAAGAACGTAAATAGGGTTTGTTTTGATTTCATGTTGACTTCAATATCCTCCTAGCTGTGAAAACTGAGCAAGGCAAAAGTATAGGTAGCAGAATACAGTAGCGATCACACATCAACAGTAAAACAATTGTTCGTTTTCTATCTAATGAAGCACTGAGAGGCAATATAAACATTTATTGACCGGACTGAATATACATAGTATGTTAGCCCACCTGTGCACTAAAGTATATCAGCCTCACATGAACATGGATGGATGCATTTGAGCTCCACTTCAACTACGCCACTGTACACTATTTACACATAAAACACCAAAACATCAGTGGAACTAAAATAAACTTGTGGTTTTGAAACGTGTCACATTTTCAAAAACAAATACAATTCCTCCACCCGTCACGACACAGATATTGTGCAAAAGGAAAACGATCCTGTCCATCGCTCTGTCCTCTTATTGAAACAAGGAAGCAACAAGTAAGAAGGAAGTAAAATCAACATCAAGCGCGAAATCTACTATTGCTTTGTTTAACACTGCCATACGTTTCCTCAGCCCGTGATATGACTTCAGTCTTACTGTCTGAATTTGCCCCAGGTGAACTTGTCGTGGGAAAAAACAAAACATCCGAGCTGAAAGCGACCGCAGTCTCTCGTTGAATTCCGGAGGTAATAATATTGTTGAATGAGGTCATGGAAAAATGCTATACATTCAGCCCAGAGACACTTGATCCCAAGTCAGTAGTCCTACCTGGAGATGTGCCACACTTTTCCAAACAACCACTCAACGTTTCAGTCAAGCTCCTCCTGTCACGTTAGTTCGGAGGCTTTGCACAAACGAAACAGTAACCGTTTGCCTTTTGTCCATCTATCCAGCGTTTTTTTTTGTTTTTTTTTTCATTAAATAGTTCCGTTCAATAAATAAGTGTCTGTAGAAAGTGCTAGGCTACTGCTGGAGGCTCCTCTGAGGCCGCTCTCAGATGGGCATAGTGGCGTTCATCATCTGGACTCGCATCTCCTGAATGCTGTTGAGGATCTTTTTCTGATGGCCGGCCAAAGTGACTCCAACCCTCCTAAGATCTCTGCAAAAGAATGACAAATCAAATTTTAGGGTTCACTGATAATGATTAAATGAGCAAAGTCAGTTTAAAATCCAGATTTATTCACTTTAACTGGACCAAACTCGTGTGACTTGTTAAATTTGAACGGCTAATAATGAATCTAAAATGTTTAAATTCTGTTTCTGTCTATAAAAGCCTCTTTTGGCATTACACAAAAATAAAAAAAAAGGTCACACTTTAGTTTAAGAACCAATTCTCACTATTAACCAGTGTTGGGGGAACGTAAGACAAGTATGTAATCAGATTACTTTTTTCAAGTAACTATGTTACAAAATTACTTTACAAGAAAATATATAAGTTCCTCTTAAGTATGCCATGCCATTTTTCCCTTTTATTCACTGACAAGTCTCCTGTACTTGTGTTGAGAGAAATTGTAAAAGGTAAAGAGGTTTGTCCTTCAGCCTGAGGCTTATTAATTATTTTTTTTTATATGTCAAACATATAACTAAAACTAAACTAAACTAAAACTGATAGATAGATTCATTCTCGAAATATTATGACTTTAATCTCGAAACCTTTCCACGTTATTCTCTGAACATTTTGACTTTATTCTCGTAATTTCGATGTTATTCTCAAAATATTTCAACTTTATTCTCGTAATTTCAACTTTATTCTCGTAATTTCGACTTTATTCTCTAAGTATTTTAGCTTTATTCTCATAATATTTTTACTTAATTTTCGTAATTTTGACTTTATTCTTAAAATATATTGACTTCATTCTCGAAATATTGCGACTTTAATCTCGAAATCTTTTGACATTATTCTTGGAACATTTTGACTTTATTCTCGTAATTTCGACTTTATTCTCAAAATTTTTCGACTTTATTTTTGGTAATATGTCAACTTAATTCCCTGAATTTCTACTTATTCTTGAAATATTTTGAGTTTATTCTCATAGTATTTCGACTTTATTATCGTAATATTTAAACTTTATTCTTAAAATATTTCGACTTTATATTCTCATAATTTCTATTTTATTCTCATAATTTTGACTTTATTCTCGTAATATTTCGACTTAATTCTCGTAATTTTGACTTTATTTTTGAAATATTTTGAGTTTATTCTCAAAGTATTTTAACTTTATTCTCAAAATATTTCAACTTTATTCTCATAATATTCCGACTTAATTCTCGTAATTTCGACTTTATTCTCGTAACATTTTGACTTTATTCTCGAGTTATTTTGACTTTATTCTCCAAATATTATGACTATAATCTCTAAACCTTTTGACATTATTTTCGGAACATTTTGACTTTATTCTTGTAATTTCGACTTTATTCTCAAAAATATTTCAACTTTATTCTCGTAATTTCGACTTTATTGTCGAAACATTTCAACTTTATTCTCGTAATATTTAAACTTTATTCTCGTAATAATTCGACTTCATTCTCGTAATTTCGACTTCATTCTCGTAATTTTGACTTTATTCTCAAAATACTACGACTTTAATCTCGAAAACCTTTCGACATTATTCTCGAAACACTTTGACTTTATTCTCGTAATATTTTGACTTTATTTTCGTAATATTTTGACTTTATTCTTAAAACATTTCGACATTATTCTCGAAACATTTTGACTTTAATCTCATAATTTTGACTTTATTCTTGTAATATTTCGACTTTATTTTTGTAATTTCGACTTTATTCTCGAAATATAAAAAAAAAAAAAATCTTGTAGTATTTCAACTTTATTCTCGTAATTCTGACTTTATTGAAATATTAGGACTTTAATCTAGTAATCTTATTATTATTATTTATTTATTTTTTTACCTGGCACTAAAACACCATCATAATTTTGCATTATGAAAAAAGAAGCTGCAAAATGAATGCAAACCATATGGCACATTTTGACATGTCAGATTTTAAGTAGAGTGATATTTGACATAATCCTGATAAGTGTTTGTCTTTTCAACACAAAACGTTTTATGAAAATCACCCTTCCCCTGTCTGCATTCATTTATGTTGTACGGAAAAGTCTATGAGTTCTAAAAAACTTAAATTAGTGTTAAACTCTTAATTATGTCTTTACTAGTGCAGCCTATTCTGAAAGAACATAAAGTTACATTTCAATTGTGGAAACAATTAGCCTAAATTACAGTTCATTATTCTGCATCACTTTAGCATCATAAACTGTAGCAATTAACAGTTAGAAAGTGCATCCTAATTCTCCATGATCTAAAAAGTCTCCAAATACACTCTAAAAGCACAAATTTTTCAAGCATGTGAAAGGCAAAGAGGCGCAATGACCTCCACAACAGATGACTTACTCCAGGGTCATTTGAGTGACGACTTCCAGAGAAGTGTATCCACTTTCCATGAAAAGCTCAGTGTATCGACCCATTTTTATGGCCTCTAACCATTCCTCCACCGATCTGAATACACAGCCCTCAGGGCTCCCATGCTCCACTAATAAATTGGACACTCTGCGAGAGAGACAGGTACAGTAGTGAACAAATGGAGGCAGAAACCTGACATTACAGTTCTAGGTGAAGGCAAGATAATAAAAAATTTACAGATATGAGCTGACTCAAAAAAAAAAAAACACCATCTAACAGGCTTTTAATGTTTATCGTACATTTATAATGCAAGTATTTTTTCATGAAAATTTGTAATTTGATAACAACTGTGCTATATTACTATAATAACCAGTGTTGACTCATAATTTCAACTTTATTCTCGTAATATTTCGACCTTATTCTCTTAATATTTCGTCTTTATTCTCTTAATATTTTGACTTTATTCCCGTAATATTTTGACTTTATTCTGGAAACAATTTGACTTTATTCTCATAATATTTTGACTTTATTCTGGAAACAATGTGACTTTATTCTCATAATTTCGACTTTATTCTCGTAATATTTTGACTTTATTCTCATATTAATTTGACTTTATTCTGGAAACAATGTGACTTTATTCTCATAATTTCGACTTTATTCTCGTAATATTTCAACTTTATTCTTGTTATATTTAGACTTTATTCTTGTAATATTTTGACTTTATTGTAATATTTTGACTTTATTCACGTAATATTTCGACTTTATTCTCGTTATATTTTGACTTTATTCTTGTAATATTTTGACTTTATTCTCGTAATATTTCGACTTTATTCTCGTAATATTTTGATTTTATTCTCGTAATATTTTGACTTTATTCTCGTTATATTTTGACTTTATTCTCGTAATATTTTGATTTTATTCTCGTAATATTTCGACTTTATTCTCGTAATAATTTGACTTTATTCTCGTAATATTTCGACTTTATTCTCGTAATATTTCGACTTTATTCTCGTAATATTTCGACTTTATTCTCGTAATATTTTGACTTTATTCTCGTAATATTTTGACTTTATTCTCGTAATATTTCGACTTTATTCTCGTAATATTTTGATTTTATTCTCGTAATATTTTGACTTTATTCTCGTAATATTTTGACTTTATTCTCGTAATATTTTGACTTTATTCTCGTAATATTTTGACTTTATTCTCGTTATATTTTGACTTTATTCTCGTAATATTTTGATTTTATTCTCGTAATATTTCGACTTTATTCTCGTAATAATTTGACTTTATTCTCGTAATATTTCGACTTTATTCTCGTAATATTTTGACTTTATTCTCGTAATATTTTGACTTTATTCTCGTAATATTTCGACTTTATTCTCGTTATATTTTGACTTTATTCTAGTAATATTTCGACTTTATTCTCGTTATATTTTGACTTTATTCTCGTAATATTTTGACTTTATCTCGTAATATTTCGACTTTATTCTCGTAATATTTTGACTTTATTCTCGTAGTATTTCGACTTTATTCTCGTAATATTTCGACTTTATTCTCGTAATATTTTGACTTTATTCTCGTAATATTTTGACTTTATTCTCGTAATATTTCGACTTTATTCTCGTTATATTTTGACTTTATTCTAGTAATATTTTGACTTTATTCTCGTAATATTTCGACTTTATTCTCGTAATATTTTGACTTTATTCTCGTAATATTTTGACTTTATTCTCGTAATATTTCGACTTTATTCTCGTAATATTTCGACTTTATTCTCGTAATATTTCGACTTTATTCTCGTTATATTTTGACTTTATTCTCGTAATATTTTGACTTTATTCTCGTTATATTTTGACTTTATTCTCGTAATATTTTGACTTTATTCTCGTTATATTTTGACTTTATTCTCGTAATATTTTGACTTTATTCTCGCTTTATTTTGACTTTATTCTCGTAATATTTTGACTTTATTCTCGTTATATTTTGACTTTATTCTCGTAATATTTTGACTTTATTCTCGTAATATTTCGACTTTATTCTCGTAATATTTCGACTTTATTCTCGTAATATTTTGATTTTATTCTCGTAATATTTTGACTTTATTCTCGTAATATTTTGACTTTATTCTCGTAATATTTTGATTTTATTCTCGTAATATTTTGACTTTATTCTCGTAATATTTTGACTTTATTCTCGTAATATTTCGACTTTATTCTCGTAATATTTTGACTTTATTCTCGTAATATTTTGACTTTATTCTCGTAATATTTTGACTTTATTCTCGTAATATTTCGACTTTATTCTCGTTATATTTTGACTTTATTCTAGTAATATTTTGACTTTATTCTCGTAATATTTCGACTTTATTCTCGTAATATTTTGACTTTATCTCGTAATATTTCGACTTTTGTTCTCGTAATATTTTGACTTTATTCTCGTAATATTTCGACTTTATTCTCGTAATATTTTGACTTTATTCTCGTAATATTTTGACTTTATTCTCGTAATATTTCGACTTTATTCTCGTTATATTTTGACTTTATTCTAGTAATATTTTGACTTTATTCTCGTAATATTTCGACTTTATTCTCGTAATATTTCGACTTTATTCTCGTAATATTTCGACTTTATTTTCTTAATATTTCGACTTTATTCTCGTAATATTTTGACTTTATTCTCGTAATATTTTGACTTTATTCTCGTTATATTTTGACTTTATTCTCGTAATATTTTGACTTTGTTCTCGTTATATTTTGACTTTATTCTCGTATTATTTTGACTTTATTCTCGCTTTATTTTGACTTTATTCTCGTAATATTTTGACTTTATTCTCGTTATATTTTGACTTTATTCTCGTAATATTTTTACTTTATTCTCGTAATATTTCGACTTTATTCTCGTTATATTTTGACTTTATTCTCGTAATATTTTGACTTTATTCTCATAATAATTTGACTTTATTCTGGAAACAATTCGACTTTATTCTCATAATTTCGACTTTATTCCTGTAATATTTTGACTTTATTCTCATAATATTTTGACTTTATTCTTGAAACATTTCAACATTATTCTCGAAAAAAAATTGACTTTATTCTCATAATTTTGACTTTATTCTCAAAATATTTCTACTTTTCTACAAATATTTCTACTACAAGATAATAAAAATATATACAGATATGAAAAAATAGACCATCTAACAGGCTTTTAATGTTTATCATACATATAAGTTTTTTCATGAAAATTTGTAATATGATAACAACTGTGCTATAATACTATGGGATGCACTTTTTTCCAGGGGTTTCAGTACAGCGTAATCGATACTGCATCACCAGGCAGGCATGGCCTATTTGAGAATTTGCATAGGTCACCGATCATGCACAGTTTGGGAAAAGCCATTTGCTTCAGATACCTCCACGATCGCAGGGGTTTCGTGCACTTCATATTTATATTCATATACAGTATCATGAAATACCTGTCCACGAACGCAGGGGTTTCGTGCACTTCATATTCATATACAGTATCATGAAATACCTGTCCACGAACGCAGGGGTTTCGTGCACTTCATATTCATATACAGTATCATGAAATACCTGTCCAAGATCGCAGGGGTTTCATGCACTTCATATTTATATTCATATACAGTGTCATGAAATACCTGTCCACGGTCGCAGGGGTTTCGTGCCCTCATATTTATATTCATATACAGTGTCTTGAAATACCTGTCCACGATCGCAGGGGTTTCGTGCCCTTCATATTTATATTCATATACAGTGTCTTGAAATACCTGTCCACGATCGCAGGGGTTTCGTGCCCTTCATATTTATATTCATATGCATTGTCTTGAAATACCTGTCCACGATACCGTTGTAAACCATGATTAATTTTCGTAAATAGACACTACACGTTTTACATTTCTATAATGGCTGTTTATTTGTTTTCGAAAATCGTTTAAATGTAAGATTTTAAAACATAAAAATAACCTGTATGACTGTGTTGTCCTTCATTATCCATCAGTGCTGATTCTAGGTTTTGAAATGCCCACGCAAAAAAACTGATTTACTGCGCATGATCGGTGACCTCTCTTAATAATTTTTTTAGAAAGCCCAGAAACGCCCATTTTACGTCGTGGTAATGAAACCCCTGGAATTTAGTGAATGCCATAATACTATAATAACCAGTGTTGGGGAAAGTTACTTTTTAAATAATGCATTACAATATTGAGTTACTCTCTAAAAAAGTAACTAATTACAGTACTTAGTTACTTTTTATGGAAAGTAATGCATTACATTACTTTTTGTGCATTTTTTAAAAATCTGTTTGTTTGTTTTGAATATAAAAAGTTCAATTTTTTTGCAAATGTAAAAGACTTTTCACACCAAAAGCCTCAGGCTTAGAGAAAAGTAAATTCACATCTGTACAGTAGACCGCAGAAGAAAAAATGTCAACTCTTCAGCAATAAAAAAAAAAGGAAAACAAATGTTAGATTATCTTGAGTAAATTTTGTTTATTAGTATGGATGAATTGGATCATCGAAGGTCGGCAGCAAAGACATTGGTTAATAAAATGGGATTAAATACATAAAGGATATTTGTATTATTTAACGTTTAATTATCACAGGTTTGCATTGAATTTCACAGGTTTTTTTGAGAAATTTTGAGAAATACTGTATCTGTTTTTTTTGTGAGTGAGATGAATTAATGTTCAAATTTATTCTGGAACAAAAGTAACATCTTACTCACGATTTCTCTTAAAATCGGGGACAGGAGAGCTTGTAATCAGTAAATGTGGGGAAAAGTAACTGGCGTTACTTATTTGAAAAAGTAACAGATATTTTCTTGTCTGTTAAAAAGTAATACAATACTTTACTAGTTACTTGGAAAAAGTAATATTATTACGTAACTTGTGTTACTTGTAATACATTAACCCCAACACTGATAATCACTGTGGTATTATACTCTAATAACTGTGTTATTATACAAAATATTTTTTTTTCCTGTACAAAATTCTTGAAATAAACAAAGTTTTATGATTAAACTAAACTAATTTCAACAATTTAATGGGATTTGCAATAAAAATGGGGTCTCAGACTTTTCAAGCTCACTGTATGATTTGACAATCCCTCGGTTTCATAGACAAGGCTTAAGCCTAGTCCACTAAAATGTAAGTCTAAGCTGTTTTAACTGAAAGAAACTTATACTGACTGATCTTAAAATACATCAATACATCAGTGCCTTTGTTTTGTCTCAAGATGCACAGCAGCAATGTTTTTTAAAGCACGTTTATAAAAATTACTTAAAAGTCTTAGACTAAGCTCTGTCTATGAAACTGGGGCATTGAGTATTCAGAACAAATATCTCTATGAAGTATCTGTATGCAGAGGATTATAATTCTGCTTTCGTATGCATGTGAAATTAAGTTGTATTATGCCTATAAATATTAATACAATCGGTGATCTCTTGGCCACACTTGCTAATATTATCATCCAAGGCAAATAAAGAAAATTAGGGTGCAATAACGCAGCTCTCGAAACATTCCCAGACTCCAAATCAATTTCATATTAAACCTGGACATAATTGCATAACACAATTACAGATAATGGATGATTCCAACATGTAAGAATACAGAGCGCAAATGTATTCGATACGTATAATCACAGTAATTGGAAGTCATTTGCACACTGTCACTTCTGTTTAACGCGGCATTAAATCATGAATTGCGAGCGCGTATTTGTCACAAGTGTCATTAAAGCTTGATTTCCTGTGACAAGCGTGTACCAGGGTGGTTAACCCTCGGTTATCAATGCTTCACAGACGTGACATCATCGGTCGACATTAATCACGCGCCGTAAATAACAGCATAATTAGCATACACTCTGATGGGAACAATCCAGAACAAAGAAACAGGAATGAACCAATAACGGCTGGCTGTCTACCTGTTCGATGGGTTAACTAGACCCTTCAGGCTGCTGGGGTTGCGGATGAGTTTGTCCAGTAAGCTGACGATCTCCTCGAATTTGGGCCGGCTGTTCCTGTCTTTCTGCCAGCAGTCCATCATGAGATGATAGAGGGCGGTCGGACAGTCCATGGGACCCGGCAGCCTGTAGTTCTCCTCCACTGCCTTTATCACCTGAGACAACACAAGAGATTGCAGGCACTTTACATCATGTTCCGCGATAAATATATGATGTGCCTTCAGTGTCCAAACACGGGTTGTTCTGCTTCATGAATTGTTGCTGAGAGCAGGTGGTGGTGAAGTTACACGCTGACCTCCCCGTCTAATAGCTGAAATGAACTGGCACCTCAAAACAGACTTATTTAGCTGCTTTACATTTGCAGAAACTACACCTACACATATAGATATGGATATAGATATATAGATAGATAGTAGTGCTACTCATATGAAGTGTACAGGAGACTTGGCTCTTGGCTAATTACATAAGCATTACATAAATACAAACATTAGAATAATATATAGTATTTATGTAATGCTTATTGCAGTACTGTTACAACATTATTAGTATTAATATTAGTACTAATACTAATATTAATAATGCTGTAACAGTACTGAACAAAACATAATTAAATATATGATATACAGTGAGGTCAATAAGTATTTGATCACCGTGTGATTTTGCAAGTTCTCTTACTTAGAAATCATGGCGGGGTTTTGCCCATGTTGCTACTTAGACTTTGGCTGATTGTGGGGTGCACAGGTGTCTTTATGACAGCTAACGACCTCAAACAGGTGCTACTGATTTAGAATCATGAGCAGAGTGTAGCTGGACTATTTAAAAGCAAAATAACAGGTCTTTGAGGGTCAGAAATCTGGCTGATAAGCAAGTGATCAAATACTTATTTGACACAGTAATTCACAAATAAATTGTTAAAAAAATCATACAATGTGATTTCTGGATTTTTATTTTTAGATTCTGTCTCTCACAGTGGAAATGCACCTATGCTGACAATTGTTGTCTACAATTGTCTACAATTGTAGACAATTGTAGACCCTCCCTGATTTCTAAGTAAGAGAACTTGCAAAATCATTGGGTGATCAAATACTTATTGACCTCACTGTATATAGGCCTATATAATACACATTTTAATGTTTGGAGTCAGAGTTATTTATTTATTCATTTATTTATTCATTCAATTTCATTTAGCACATTATATATATATATATATATATATATATATATATATATATATATATATATATATATATTGATATAAATTACTATATTATTTAATTGTGGTGTAACAGTACTGAAAAAATATTATAGGCCTATGATATAAATATTTAAATGTTTGGAATCATAATTATTTATTCTCTATTATTTCGCAAATAATAATTATTATATATATTACTATATTATTGTATTTATGTAATGCTTATTACTGTACTGTAGTATAGGCCTATAATATAAACATTTAAATGTTTGGAATCAGATTTAT
>NC_133383.1:29042228-29084115 GCF_049309525.1 Garra rufa
TTCTGTAACAGTATTCAACAAAATCTAATTAAAAAGTATATTATATAATACAAATAAAGGTCTATATTACAAATGTTTGTAGTAATTTTTTATGCTTTTATTTAGTAAAATAAAACTGTATTTTGCATTACATTGATCAAAAATAACAGTAAAGTAACTTTGTATTACATATAGGCAAATATTTATCCTATTTATCCTTTGGGCTCAGTGTTTTATTATTATCATTGCCCTTTTTTTAGCCAATAAATACTTTTATTTGTATTAAATTGATCAAAAGTGACACTAAAGTAGCTTTGTATTGAAGGTTTTTTAGCATAAATGTTTTTTTGCTTTTTTGTTTTATGCTATATAAATGAACTTCACATACTATAAATACTTTATATACTATTTACATGAATAAAATATATACAATATAATACAAAAAAAAAAAATGTTACAGAAATATTAAGCAGTACAATTGTTTTCAACATTAATAATAATCAGAACTGTTTCTTGAGCAGCAAATCATCATATTATGATTTATTTTTAATTTAACCGATGTAACATTGCTGAGCAGAAGAATCGTCTTTTACGAATCGTATACAGCATGAGTTTTTGCAGTGTATCTATTGACAGATGTTATATATAATTAATGAAGATGTCTTGTTTGTGTTTCAGGGTGAATGTGATATGTCTATTAGATGGGTTCGACTTTTTCTGCGATTGAAAAACTGGCAGCATAAAAATCAGAGCCCTGAATCAACAAAGAGCATCTTCTCTCTCCTCTAAACTAAAATAAAATCCCCCACACTCCCACACCACAAAGAGCAGCACTACAACAACAGCAGCTCAGAAGGCAATCCCTGGCGGAAAACACTGAGAGAGAGAAAACACAGACAGAGAAAGAGAGCGACTGACAGACAGACAGCGGCAGAGAAACACACAAGCGTCTAGCTGAGCAGAGGAAGCCGAGATCTGAGGGGAACCCTCAAGAAACCGCTAAATAAAACATCAAATAACTCGCCCTTCCCAAGCGTGTGTGAAACAGATTAATGATGGAGCACAGAACGAGATGTGAGGCGCAGATGAAGCTGTCACTGGCAACTGTAAAGGAGGAAAAAAGGTCAGCCGTGCTTGATAAAACCATGACTGCTATGTGCACCTCCTTCTGGGATATGCTGGGAAAACTTAAGCATCGCCTTGTGTTTCATCTCTGCCTGCAAATATACTTGTCATCTCATTCGCTGACATATGACATGCGCATCTACATAACAAAAGACAGAGAGGCGGCTGTTCCCTGTGTACTGTGTGTTTTTCACTAGCTGAGGCTGTAGTGCTTTAATAATACTTAAAAACATGCTTGTGATTTGTAATGTTTTACTGCATTAACATTTGGCCGTTTATTCTTGTTTGTTCGGATAGATACTGATACATAAACTGCTGGGTTTTTATGTGTTTATGTCTATTTTAAACAAATGATGTTCTTTTGAACTTATATTCATCAATTCATTCTGAAACAGATGCATAAAAAACACAAAAATGAAGCAAACAAATGTTTTTTGCATTGATAATAATCAGAAATATTTATTGAGCAGCAAATCAACGTATTCAAATAATATCTAAAGGATCATGTGACACTGAAAAATGTAATGATGCTGAAAATTCAGCTTTGATCAAAGAAGTAATTTACATTTTAACATATATTCACATAGAAAACAGCTATTTTAAATTGTAATAATATTTCACAATATTACTGTTTTAATGTGTGTGGAAAAAAGTAAAAAAAAAAGGGGGAAAAATGTAAAATTGACATTTCTTTCTTACTTTCTATTAATTTAATTTGTTAATATTTTTTCTTTAATTGAATTAATAAATCAATATTTACTTTACTAAGAATTTGTTGAAGGCCATGCCATCTTGGGCAAATTTAATGTGTTAATATTTATATTAATATTTGCTTCTTAAAATATTTTCATTTGCCATAAGAGAAACTCAAACTGTAATATTGATAAAAAAATCCCATCTTTCTTTCTTTCTTTCTTTCTTTCTTTCTTTCTTTCTTTCTTTCTTTCTTTCTTTCTTTCTTTCTTTCTTTCTTTTAATTTAATTTGTTAATATTTTTTTTTATTAAATTAAGTTTTGCTGAGCATAAGAGGAACTCAAACTGTAATATTGACATGAAAAAGAAAAAAACAAATCACATCTTTCTTTCTTATTTTTTTTGTAATATTTATATTATATATTATATTTTTTATTTATTATTTTTAAGTGTGTTAAATAGTATATAGTATGACATAGCATATAGCAGTTTATTTAATTATTTTTTATTTTTATTTTTTTTTATTAAATTAAGTGTTGCTGAGCATAAGAAGAACTCAAACTGTAATACTGACATGAAAAAAAAATCTTTCTTTCTTTTAATTTAATTTGTTAATATTTATATGAATATTTTGCTTCTTAAAATATTTTTCTTTTTATATTTTTTTGTAAGTGTGTTAAATAGTATATAGTATAACATAGCATATAGATAAATAGCATATTAATTATTTAATAATTTTTAATATATATATATATATATATATATATATATATATATATATTTTTTTTTTTTTTTTCCCCTTTTTTAAATTAAATTCAGTTATGCTGAGCATAAGAGGAAGTCAAATTATAATATTGACATGAAAAGTAAAACAAATACATCTTTCTTTTAATCTAATTTGTTAATATTTATATTAATATTTCGCTTCTTAAAATATATTTTTTATTATTATGTTTTTAAGTGTGTTACATAGTATATAGTATAACTTAGCATATAGCATTTTAATTAATTAATTAATTTAGCTGTGGTATACAATTTGTATCAAAATAATGCCAGAAATACAACATTTAATTATTTTAAAATGTTAATATTCATGTACTTACACAAAACCTGCTATATATTTTTATTTTGTTTTATTTTATTTTTTATTAAATTAAGTTTTGCTAAGCATAATAGGAACTCAAACTGTAATACTGACATGAAAAATGAAAAAAAATAAATAAAAAATAAATAAATAAATAAATAAATAAATAAAATCACATATTTATTTCTTATTTCTTTCTTTCTTTTAATTTAATTTGTTAATATTTATATTAATATTTTGGTTCTTAAATTATTTATTTATTTATTTTTATTATTATAATTTTTTTTTAATTAAGTTTTGCTGAGCATAAGAGGAACTCAAACTGTAATATTGACATGAAAAAAAAACATCTTTCTTTCTTTCTTTTGTTTAATTTAATTTGGTTAATATTTATACAATTTGCATCAAAATAATGCCAACAATTGATTATTTAATTATATTAAAATGCTAATATTCATGTTAATATATTAGTAAATGTCATTTAGGTAACCATAAATAAATAAAATGAAAACAGGTTTTATGAAAATGAAAAGCTTTATTGGTCTTAGTAAAAGTACTTACACAAAAAACTGTATAATAGTATGATTACGATACTATTATTATGTTCATTAACAATTTGAATTAGTTTATTTTTACATCTTTCATTGTCATTCATTCATTTTCAGAATTTTAGTTCGTTTTAGACAGTTCATTGTGTTTTTGTATTTTTGTTTTGTTACATACAGTATATATATATATATATATATATATATATACTGCATGTAACAAAAAAAGTTAGGTAACACTTTACAATAAGGTTTATTAGTTGTCATTAGTTAACTACATTAGTTAACAGACTAAGAATTAACAATACTTCTACAGTATTTGTTAATCTTAGTTACTGGTTCTTGTTAATTTCAGCATTTACTAATGCATTATTAAAATCACAAGTTGTGTATGTTAACATTAGTTAATGCACTGTGAACTAACATGAACTAACAATGAACGACTGCATTTTTATCAACTAACATTGACAAAGATTAATAAATAGTGTAATAAATGTATTGTTCATCCGTGTTAGTTAATACATTTACTAATGTTAACAAATGACACCTTATTGTCTTATTTCAATTCCGAAAAATTAGAAATGTTGCTGTGATAAACTAAAATATTTATTTATTTATTTATTTGGTATAAAGGTTTTGGTTTTACATTAATATCCCTGGTCTACACTTTGTAAAATGTTCATATGTTATTTAATGTACGTATCAGTGTCTATCCAGTGAGATCATGTTTGTATTTAGACAGAGATGAGGAAACAATAGATGTTGTTAGTTTCTGGTAAAAGCTACAGTACATTATGTCTTTTAAAGAAACTCTATGCCTCAGCCGAACTCCATTACGCCGGCAGATTTCTGTCTACAGAGAGCTGACGCTCTTTGCTGAAAAAGCCAAGAATAAAATTCTTGTGGCCAAAACCTGAAACCCCCATTTTCAACCCAAATATCCATTACCCAGCGTCCCGTGTGTTCCTATTCTGCTGCTGAGCAGGTGACCTTTGACTGGACCGCAGGCAGATGTACCGCGGTGGGAGCCAACCCAACCCCAAAATCTGCATGGATCTCCCCCGCGGATGGTGTTCGATATGTCAGTTTAGCTCAGATTTTACCCTCACTTCCTGATCTATTTATAGACGTCAGCATTCTATCGCTCTCGTTTCCCCTAAGGCAAATACGAGAGAGCGCACGAGTGCTTAAAACGGCCATGGGAAGCAATTATTGTGGTGAAGTGTTAAAAGACTGCAGGGGAAAACTGCACTTTGGCTTCACTGCTGCCCAGAGACTGAATCTTTTCATAAAGGTATGCTATATCATCACTGGATATAGGATATCATTATATGATACTAATTATATGATGTGCTGATTAATGAATCCATTTAATCGCAAATTAATCATTAATTTTGGCTGAGAAATTACCCCTCATGGATCATTTAAAGTTATTATTGTGTTAAATAAGAAAAGCATTGAATAGCCATTAAAAAGTAGCAATAGAAAGACATATTTTGATCCGACATTGCATAAATAATGATGATAAATAATATAAATAAATAATAAATATATATTGAATTTGAATATTGAAATGTAAAAAATGATTAAAAGAAATGGCGAAACACTGTCACTGAAACACTGAGTCATTTAGTCATTCATTCAACCAATTCACTCAAATGGCCGATTAATTCGGAAACAAAGCAAGTGACTCTTTTTATTAATAAATCACTGAATAATTGACTTAATTCGTTCAAATGGCTGATTCATTCAAAAACAAAGCATGTGATTGTCTTCATAAATAAATTACTGAATCAGTCACTTGAATTATTTCAAGGGGCTTAAGAATTAAGTAACGAAGCAATTGACTGTTTTTATGAATAAGTCACTGAATAACTGACTCACTCGATTTGTTCAAACAGCTGATTTTTATGTTAACTAAGCAAGTGACTGTCTTTATGAATGAGTCACTGAATCATTGACTCACTCATCTCATTCAAATGGTTGATTCATTCAGGAACAAAGCAAGTGACTCATTTTATGAATATGTCACTGATTAATCGACTCAATTCAAATGGCCGATTCATTAATTCATTAATTGATTAGTTCAAATGGCTGATTCATTTGGAAACTAAAAAAGTGACTGTCTGTATGAATGAGTCACTGAATCATTGACTCACTCGATTTATTCAAGTGACCGATTCATGCGAGTGTCTTTGAATAAATCATTGAATCAATTACTCACTTGAATTCGTTCAAGTGGCTAAAATATTCAGAAACACAGCAATTGACTGTTTTTATGAATAAGTCACTGAATAATTGACTCACTCGATTTGTTCAAACAGCTGATTTTTATGTTAACTAAGCAAGTGACTGTCTTTATGACTATATCAGTCACTGAATCATTGACTCACTCATCTCATTCAAATGGTTGATTCATTCAGGAACAAAGCAAGTGACTCATTTTATGAATAAGTCACTGAATAATTGACTTACTCGATTTGTTCACATGGCTGATTCATTTGGAAACTAAGCAAGTGACTGTCTGTATGAATGAGTCACTGAATCATTGACTCACTCGATTTATTCAAGTGACCGATTCATGCAAGTGTCTTTGAATAAATCATTGAATCAATTACTCACTTGAATTCGTTCAAGTGGCTAAAATATTCAGAAACACAGCAATTGACTGTTTCTATGAATAAGTCACTGAATAATTGACTCACTCGATTTGTTCAAACGGCTGATTCATTTGGAAACTAAGTAAGTAACTGTCTCTATGAATGAGTCACTGAATCATTGACTCACTCAATTCGTTCAAACAGCTGATTCATTCAGGAACAAAGCAAGTGACTCATTTTATGAATAAGTCACTGAATAATTGACTTACTCGATTTGTTCACATGGCTGATTCATTTGGAAACTAAGCAAGTGACTGTCTCTATGAATGAGTTACTGAATCACTGACTCACTCAATTTGTTCAAACAGCTGATTCATTCAGGAATAAAGCAAGTGACTCATTTTATGAATAAGTTACTGAACACCATTTTGTATTGAGACTCAAAACAATTCTGGTGTGGCTTTGTTTGGAATGATTTTTGTTTGCAAAATTGAGCAAAACAGACAATATTGTATCTAAAATTGAACACAATATATATACAATCAATATCACATTTGCAATCACTAAGTCTTTGTTTTTTTATCTTATTCATTAATTTAGTTTGCACTTTGTAAGAATAAAAGAAGGTTGCTAGTATCTCAGCATGTAATCCTTTTATTTGGATACACAGCAAACGGATTTCAAGAATTTTACTCTCAAATGGATTCTATTATTGATTTGAAATGAATGAAACTAAGAGCAAGATCCACTTTTTTAATTTTTTGTCTTTATGAATGAGTCACTGTATCATTGGCTCCCTCGATTTATTCAAATGTCTGATTTATTCAGAAATAAAGCAAATGACTGTCGTTATGAATGAGTCACCGAATCATTCACTCACTTGATTAATTTAAATGGCTGATTTATTCATAAACAAAGCAAGTGGCAGTCGTTCAAATTAATCACTGAATCATTCACTCATTCAGTAAGGATTGACTGAAGACTCAAAACACTTCTGCTGTGGCTTTGTTTGAAACTGTTTTTGTTTGCGAACTTAAGCAAAACAAACACTGACAATATTGTGTCTAAAATGTACTTCTAAATTAAGCTTCCTGTCTATTCAGCTGTTATATAAAATCAATATCACATCTGCAAAATCTTTATAAATGAGTCATTGAATCATTGGCTCACTTGACTTTTCATTGGCTCAACTTGAATTTTTTTTTAGAAACAAAGCAAGTGACTTTATGGATTCATTCAGTAATGAAACACTGCTGTGTGTTGCTCGAAAAGACAACTGGACAACTGACTGGAACTATTTTCGTTTGCAAAATTGCAATCAAAACACACAATATAGACAATATTGTGTCTCAAATTTAACACAATTTTCACTTAAAGAAACTATGTAGTGTCAATAAGACCACATTTGCACTCCAGTTTAATAGAATTCAGTGCTCATTCGGACTTACGTCTTGATTGCTCATCTCCCAGTATGGTCTCTCGCCGTACGACATCACTTCCCACATAACAATGCCGTAGCTCCACACGTCACTGGCGGAGGTGAACTTCCTGTAGGCGATGGCTTCTGGAGCTGTCCACCTGATGGGAATTTTTCCTCCCTGCAAGACAAACAGCACAGTGAAATCCACGTCTCACATCAGAAACATGTCTTGTAAGAGCATCTTAACGGGTGATTATTACTGGGAAAGAATGGTGTCAGGCTGTGAAAAGTGACAGGAAGCATTAGGTCTGTGGACGGCTGCTGCATGCTAATTGCTAATTGACTGTCCCGGTGTTAGAGCTCTCCGTCTCTGACGGCACAGAGGAGACGTGTCTTAATTTACTTTGCCGACAGTTCACACAGCCATAAAACGCTTTCCTCGGTGTTACTTTGACACACCAAAACAAGAAACAGACGACAAAGAGCGCTATGCTATGCTAATTATGACAGCCACCACCAAACCTCTAATTATCCTCTTTCAGAATAAGGCAGCTCCATTTTCAGGGCTCGACAATAATTAGTTCTCACCGTAGGATACTCTTTTTTTTTCTTTCTCAGGCCGAATTTCACTACTTTTGAGGCAAGAAAATACAATTCTGGCTAGTTTTAACATTCATTTTAGCATATTTAAGTGTCAGTGTATATATACTGTATATATATATATATATCCTGTCAAGCCAGTCACAAAGAAAATGGTGTGTGCGCTTATTATTATGATTATTATGGTAATCTGCAAGCATTGCATGAACACTGAACTGCCTACAGCAACCTGATTACACACAAGGTTGCAATATTGATCAGGGAGACTTTGAGAAGAACCAACATACAATCAGATAACACCAAAGCCTATTTTTGTTTTCTTAAGAAAAAAAAAGATGTTCTTCAGAAAACACTTAAGAAGATACTTCTGAATTTTTCAAGAGTCGCACACTTATGATTATTACAGTAATCTGCAGGCTGTGCACAAACAAAACTACAAACAAAACTACTACAGCCTGTCATGTCAACAATCTTATAAAAATCTTAGAATGACTTTTAAACTCCAAATAAAAGAATGCATGCTTTTTATAAATATTGTGGTAGTTTGCAGGCTTTTATTGTATTGTATTGTATTGTATTGTATTGTATTGTATTTTAATGTTTTTTGTTGTATTGTATTATATTGTATTGTATGTTATTTTTTATTGTATGGTATTTTATTGTATTTTTAATTTTTTTATTGTATTGTATTTTTTATTTTATTGTATTTTTTATTGTATTGTATTGTATTTTTTATTTTATTTTTTATTGTATTGTATTTTATTTATTTTATTTTGTATTGTATTTTTTATTTTATTGTATTTTATTTTTTATTGTATTGTTGTCACGATTTGAGCCTCCGTCGTCCTGTCATCACAAACTCTTGCACTACACATCATGGACTTCATCCCCCACAAGCCACTGCACCAATCACTGCTCACACCTGCTCCTCGTGACCCACTGCACTGATTGCTGCACGCATCTGTTTCTCATCACACTGACTGTTCATAAACCACTCACACACACAGCTTCTTCGCGAAGTCTTGTATTGCCCCGGCTGCATTTCTGAGCGTTTCTTCCCGTGTTTGTTTTCCCGTGTTTTGATTCCTGGACTCCTTCCCGTGTTTGATTCTCGCTGCCTGCCCCGACCATTCTGCCTGTGTTTGACTACGATTTCTGCCTGCCCCTTTGTGTTTGTTTGCCTGTACAATTAAATGCTGCATATGGATCCGCTCGTCTCAGACCATCCTTGTGACAATTGTATTGTATTGTATTTTTTATTGTATTGTATTTTATTTTTTATTGTGTTGTATTGTATTTTATTTTATTGTATTGTATTTTTTATTTTATTCTATTCTATTTTATTGTATTATTATTGTATTGTATTTTTTATTTTATTTTATTGTATTTTTTATTGTATTTTATTTTTTATTGTATTTTTATTGTATTGTATTTAAATTGTTTTATTGTGTTGTATTATATTTTTATTTTATTTTCTATTATATTGTATTTTTTATTTTATTGTATGGCATGTGACTGTTATTAAATAAATGTTTTTAAATTAAATTAAATTAAATTAATTTGTGAATCTGGCCCCTAATTGCAAAAAGAAGAAAACTCTGATTTGTCAAATATAAACAAACAATTGTGAGATACAAACTCACAATTGCAAAATAAATTTATTTTAATGTTTTTTTTTTGTAATTTATTTTGTTGTTTTGTATTGTATTGTATTGTATTGTATGTTATTTTTTATTGTATGGTATTTTATTGTATTGTATTTTCTATTTTATTGTATTGTATTTTTTATTGTATTGTATTGTATTTTTATTGTATTGTATTTATTTTTTATTGTGTTGTATTGTATTTTATTGTATTGCACTTTTTATTTTATTTTATTCTTTTCTTTTTTATTGTATTATTATTGTATTGTATTTTTTATTTTATTAAATATTTATTGTATTGTATTTTTTATTTTATTTTATTATATTTTTATTGTATTGTATTTTTTATTTTTTATTATTTTTTATTGTATTGTATTGTATTTTTTATTTTATTTTATTGTATTTTTTATTGTATTGTATTTACATTTTTTATTGCATTGTATTATATTTTTTATTTTATTTTTATTGTATTGTATTTTATTTTTTATTGTATTTAAATTGTTTTATTGTATTGTATTATATTTTTTATTTTATTTTTTATTGTATTGTATTTTTTATTTTATTGTATGGTATGTTATTGTATTTTTAAAATTTATAAAAGAAGAAAACTCTGATTTGTGAAATATAAACAAACAATTGTGAGATATGAACTCACAATTGCAAAAGAAATTCTAAGAATTCTAAAATGTAGACTCAGAATTACATATGTACAAATGTACAACTTGCATGCGTTAAATATAAACTTATTTATGACAATGCTGTGGTGAAAATAGGCGTCCATAGTTCAGGGTTCGTGAAGGATTCCCCAGATAATCATGAACCATATAAAACTGACATAATGCACTCTGAGACAAAAGCGTCCTGCTTAATACATTACAGCATTAACAGGAAGCAGGAAAGGAACATTATTAAAAAGTAGGGTGCTAGTGGCAGCGGTTTTGAATATGGGTTTAAAACAAAAGCCTGCTGTGAGGTAGTTAATGGATGCGAGGTGTAGTAGGTTAGCCGTTAGCGTGACTCAGCGCTTATCCTCTGTAGCACGTACGCGGGTTGTGTAGGCCGCCTCTGGGTCGTCCTCCAGCACTCTCGACAAGCCGAAGTCGGACACCTTACACACCAGGTTGCTGTTGACCAGGATGTTGCGGGCAGCCAGGTCACGGTGCACATAGCCCATCTCAGAGAGGTAACGCATGCCAGAAGCAATGCCACGCAGCATGCCAACCAACTGGATCACAGTGAACTGACCGTCGTTCTTCTGTTGGAACAGTAAATACATATAATACACATAAATATGAGTGTAACGCATCAAAATAATGCTTATACTTCAGAAAAAACGAATGGCTCACTGCACAAACTGAGGGGAGATGCTTTTGATGAAGTGTAGACAAAAATCTGCTATTGAGTGTTTGGTGTGTTTAAATATATTCATTCAAAACGAATCACAAATATGTTAATTCAAAATAAATAATAAATATATTATAATAAATAACAAATATATATTCACATCCCTCAATTATTTTCACATTTTATGTTGCTGCCTTAAGTTAAACTGCTATAAATTACTTTTTCACACAAACACACAGGCACACATGCATATTTATTAAATTATATATAAATTATAAAATAAAAGGGAAAAAAAGAGAAAAAGTATATTAAAAAGGGGTATGAATACTTTTGAAAGGCACTTTGTGTGTGTAATTTATTCAATTATATACAGTTTTATTGAAAAAGTTAATAAATGTCTTGACAAACAAATATAAACTAACACTAAACCAACCTCTAAACTTGAAACCTTGTAAGCATATGTGGTTAATTGATATTACTTAGTAATATCACTGTAATTACACTGTAATAAGGGACATGTTCAAATAAACTCTTCACTGTCATTTTTTTTTTTCATGAAATTTCCACATATTTCACAAAATTAATCAATATTTGTTGGCCATGTCATATTAGTGAGAAAAGCAGAAAATGTACCTTCAAAAATGTGTCCAGGGATCCATTCTCCATATATTCTGTTATTATCATCACTGGTTTACCTTGAGGAAATAAATCACATGCATTTCAGCTTCAAGGTCATTGTTATGTTACTATAATATGACACATTGTCTAAAACTGGTAACATTAAAAAGTGTGTCATGTGGTACCATCTAATTTAACTGCTTTAATTCAAATCAAAAACATTGTTTAACATTACTAAATCAACCAAAATATATTAGGTTACACCAGCCAAACTAAACTAAAGGGTAAAATCAAGTGTAAATAGCTATTTAAGATCACAGGTGAACACTTTTTATAGTGTGATACCGAAAAAAAATAATTTTCAAAAGCAATCATAATTAAAAACATCCTGTTACTCACTCTTGGTGACGACCCCCTTGAGGTGGATAATGTTTGGATGTTCGAACTGGCCCATGATGCTGGCCTCGCCCAGGAAGTCCCTCCTCTGCTTCTCGGTGTAACCGGCTTTCAGAGTTTTAATGGCCACTGGGATCTCTCTCTTCCCTGGCAGCCGCAGCAAACCGCTGCACACCTCACCGAACTCACCTGCAACCGAGAGGCAGAGCCATCAGTGAACCGCGGCAGCAAAGAGCCAGACAATGAAACGCCTCATTGTGCTCGGGCAGATTTCCCTCGCGAAGCGACAAAGTGCAAAGCTACTGAGGGATGAACTTGCTTCCTTCTGAATGAATAAAAGTCTGGCAGCGAACACTAGTATTTATAGTGTGACACTTACAGAGTGGGATTTTGAAACCGAGTGTTTAGCCCAAACCTTGTTTTAAAGGGGATATCGGATGCCCATTTTCCACAATTAGGGTCTGTATGAAATGTCTGAAACATACTTGGGTTAAAACTCCTCAATGGTCGTGTAAAACAACAACCATTGTACCTTGTCAAAAACAACTCTGTTCACAGCGACCTGTTTTGAGGTATGTCTCTTTAAATGATAATGAGCTACTGCTGACTTCGCCCCCTTTTCCATTTTTCTGTATTTGATGATTACCATCAAAAACAAAACAAATTCACAGTGTCCTCAGTGGCTCTGATGTCAGGGGAAAATGAAGACTTTTATATTCACTTTTACATCCAAATACAAAACACCTGCATTGATTACAAAATGTTGTTGCTACAGCTGCTTGAGCACAGAGAAAATGGTGGACAGCATACAACTGGCTGAGGGTGGAGATATGTTAATAAGGGACAGTCCGTCTGTACCCATTTTGAAGCCCATTTTCCACAACTAGGGTCTTCATGAAATGTCTGTAACATACTTTGGTTAAAATTTCTTAATGGTCGTGTAAAACAAGCAGGCCATTTCAGTGCATGTCTATTTAAATGATAATAAGCTACTGCTGACTCCACCCCCTCTTCTGATTTTCTTTGTATTTGGAGGTGTGTTACCACACCTCCAAATTCAGGAGAAAATTAAGACTTATGTTCTCTTTTACATCCAAATACAAAACACCTGCATTGCTTACGAGACATTGTTGTTGCTACAGCTGCTCGAGCACAAAGAAAATGGCGGACAGCGTACAAATTGCTGAGGGCAGAGATATGTTAATAAGGGAGAGCCCGTAGGTACCCATTTTGATTCCCATTTTCCACAACTAGGGTCTTAATTTTTACCTTGTCAAAAATAGCTCTGTTTACAGCGACCCGTTTCGGTGCATGACTCTTTAAATGATAATGAGCTTCTGCTGACTCCACCCCCTCTTCTGTTTTTCTGTGTATTTGGAGGTGTGTTACCATCAAAATCAAAACTAATCCGCAGGTCCTCAGTGACTGATGTTGGGAAAAAATAAAGACTCGTATGTTCACTTTTACATCCAAATACGAAACACCTGCATTGCTTACGAGACATTGTTGTTGCTACAGCTGACCGAGCACAGAGAAAATGGCGGACAACATACAACTGGCTTAGGGCGGGGATATGTTAATGAGGGACAGTCCGTCTGTACCTATTTTGATTCCCATTTTCCACAACTAGGGTCTTCATTTTTACCTTGTCAAAACAGCTCTGTTTACAGCGAGTCATTTCAGTGCATGTGTCTTTAAATGATAATGAGGTACTGCTGACTCCGCCCCCTTCTGTTTTTTTTATGTATTTGCTGGTGTGTTACCATCAAAAACAAAACTAATCTACTGTGTCCGCAGTGGTTCTTAATTTCAGGAGAAAATGAAGACTCTTATGTTCACTTTTACATCCAAATAAAAAACACCTGCACCTGCATTGCTTACGAGACACCGTTGTTGCTACAGCTGCTCGAGCACAGAGAAAATGGCGGACAGTGTACAGCTGGTTGAGGGCAGAGATATGTTAATAAGGGAGAGTACGTCTGTACTCAGTTTGATTCCCATTTTCCACAACTAGGGTCTGCATTTTTACCTTGTCAAAAACAGCTCTGTTTACAGTGAGCCGTTTCGGTGCATGGCTCTTTAAATGATAATGAGCTACTGCTGACTCCGCCCCCTCTTCTGTTTTTTGTGTATTCGGTGGTGCATTACCATCAAAAACAAACTAATCCACTCCGTCCTGAGTGGCACTGATGTCAGGAGAAGATTTAGACTCTTATGTTCACTTTTACATCCAAATACAAAACACCTGCATTGAGCACAGAGAAAATAGTGAACAGTGTACAACTGGCTGAGGGCGAAGATATGTTAATAAGGCACAGTCCGTTAGCAGTTGTGGGCGGGGCTTGAACAATATGACATCATAATGCTCAGAAAATCAAAACTCTCATATTCTTTCTTGGCAGTGAATGTTCACCTTGTAAGCTAACTGTAATGCTGTTCCTAAGGCCTGTTTTGTTTTAGTTGCTCACAAGTCACTCACCGGCTCCAATAACGCGCTCGATGGTGATACAGGACACATCAATCTCCTTGGCGAACTCGTGGACAGCCTGGTTGGGATCTTCGTAGGTGTGAGGATCAATATACGTGCGGACTGCTGGGAATTTGACTGTGGTAAAGAGAGAGAGGACAAGAGACAGAGAGGAAATGTTGAGTCTTGGCTCTTCACAGTTCTGGGGTTGGGTTATGTGATGAAACGTAAGAGGATGCGTGCAGGAGATGCTTTTTGAGGTTTCATCTCTAGAGACCCTGTTTGTTCTTCCCTGCTGCACCAAGCACAACATATTGATGGATTGCTTTAGTACTACATAATAAGAATACACCGAAATATGCCATGCGTCTGTGTGTCACTGTATTATTGGGAACGTGGTTAGTGTGGTTGTAGCTTAATGGGCTGGTGAGGTTTTTGGGCTACAGATGGGTGTCCCAGTAACTGCGGAAGAATTTAAGTCTATGGGATTTTAATAATAATAATAATAATAATAATAATACATATTATTATATAACATATATTTATTGTATAATATATATTTGTTTTATAACAAAATAGTACTGTTTATAAATGTATATAATAATAATAATTTTATATTAACAGTACTAATAATCATAATACTAATACAAATTTTATATTAACAGAATTATTATTAATAATAATAATAATAATAAACAAATATTATTTTATAACAACATATTATTGCTGTTAATACATTTCTATATTAAATATTGCTATTATTGTGTATTAATAAAAACAACAATATAATAATAATAATAATAATAATAAAAAACAAAAGATTAATTCATGATTAATTCATAACAAAATATTACTGATGTTAATAAATGTATGTATTAATAAAGTTTGTTATATAGTATAATATAAATACAAACAACAACAACTATAATATTAATAATAATAATACTAATAATAATAATATATACTTATTTTATAACAAAATATTACTGCTGTTAATAAATGTATATAATAATAATAATAATAATAATAATAAACAAAGTATTACTTTATAACAAAATATAATTGCTGTTAATAAATGTTTTAATAAATATTGCTATTATAGTGTAATATAAAACAACAACAACAACAATATATATATATATATATATATATATATATATATATATATTATATTATTCAAACATGAAGGCTTTCATCCCCCTTAATATATCAGCAAAACAAACTTAAATTAAATGTAATTAAATTAAATGTATTTTATTTTATTTTATTTTATTTATTTATTATTTTTTTTTAATTATTATTAGAAAAGGGCTGTAAAAGTGCTGTTAAAACCAAAATCACTCATACCAAACCGCCCTGATGTCGTGTTGGAGCTTATGATGGGATGAGCCTAGCCCACTGAACTCTGGTTGAACCCAAACGTGTCTGTCTGTCTATTTAGATTAGACTTACTGTGTCCATTGTGGAAGTGCATCTTCTCCTCATCTGGATCTTGTTTGGCTTTGCTGTAGCCACAACGTCTGTGAAAAGAAGACCTGCGTTAGTCTTTATACTCTAAAATTCATTTCTCTCTAAAAAAAACAACAACACTTTACTCATTTCCTCTCATTTTTAGGTGCAATGCTTTTAATTGAATGACCTGATAGATAAAGCAGGACTGGTAAACAGAGTGAATACGGGATGGTAATAGTTTTATCTGCTTTCAGCACAACAATCCTCCAGAGAGGACTATGTAAACACGCACACACATGCAGTATGACAGCAGCAGTGTTAAGTGAGCCCGATGCATCACTGCTTAACCAGTGTGTTTGTGTGTGTGAAATTAGAAAAGTGAACATTCACACACAATAAACTGAAGAAACAGGGTGATACCCACTTCAGATCTGAGATACAGACCGTAGGGTAAAATAACTTGACTGCCTGCATAATACAAAGTGCATGCTACCAGGAAAACAGTATGCAATATGCAAAAATAAATTAGATTGTGTATTTGGCAAATATGCATATGCATATTGCATACTGTTTTCTTGGCAGCTTTGAGTATATATTATGCAGTACACTAGTATTTCATTATGAGCTCACCCACAATCTACAAAACACCATTTGGATGTACTCGATACCTACTATGATGTCAGTTTTTGTCCAAGTTTTTTTAAATTCCAAACAGGCCATTTCCCTTTCAAGCTAACCCTTTTTTAGGGGTGTATTGTAGCCAGTTGTTCTCATGTGTGTGTCCTGTGGGATTTGGCTGTATGGCTGCAGCCTCAGGGGAGATACACATGCAGAGCTGATGAGTCTGACCAGTATGGCAACCCTGAAGCCCTGCCACTTCCTATGCTCTACTTTCTTCTGATGAATTTGATTGGACCACTGTGCTGTCACTCAATCTGTCATATTATTATACAAAACCAAAACCCTAACTGGAAGAAAAGCTACTCTTCCGAGTAGTGTAAGCTTGATATGTATTTAAGGCTGCGTGTATTTGATTAAAATATACAGTAAAAATGCTGTGGAAAATTAAGCGTTGCATCACAATAATAAATTATACTTAAAATATATTTAAATAGGAAAGAGTTCATTTAAATTGTAATAATGTTACACAATATAATTTTTTGTTCTGCTTTAGTGAGCATGAAAGAAGCACTAATAGTCTATTTTACAGTAGTCTACATTTTTTTTTATAATAATATTATAATATTTTTATTTCACAAAAAAAAAAATAAATATCAACTATTTACAACAGTGGCATTTATTTATTTATTTATTTATTTATTTATATATTTATTTATGTATTTATTTATTTTCATTCATTCATTCATTCATTCATCCATCCATCCATGCCACAAAAAAAAAAAAAAATGAAATATCAACTGTTTTTAACCAGTGACATTTATTTATTTGTTTATTTTACAAAAATATGAAATATCAACCGTTTTCAAAAGTGACATTAATTAATTAATTTATTTACTTATTTACTTACTCTTACTTACTACACTACTCTTTACATGTTTAGGTGTATTATTATATTATTATATTATAAGAAATTAATACACATTAAATTGTAAGTGTATAAATGAATAAATAAATAAATTTGTTCTTTGTCAACTTCTTTTATATTAAAGAAATAATAATAAAAAAATATAAAAGTTTCGACAAACATATGAAATATCAGCTGTGATATTCATTTATTTATTTATTTATTTATTTATTTATTTATTTATTTATTTTACCTACACTACCATTCAAATGTTTAGGACCGTTACGATGTATTATTATTATTATTATTATTATTATTATTATTATTTGTTTGTTTGTTTGTAGGAAAATAATACTTCAACGTAAGGGACACAATTTATTGATTAAAAGTGTAAGAATGAATGAATGAATGAATGAATGAATGAATGAATGAATGAACAAACAAACAAATAAATAAATAAATACATTTGTTATTTGTCAACCTCCTTTATTTGAAAGAACCATGGCAAAAAACATCAAATTTTCAACAAACATATGAAATATCAGCTGCTTTCAAAAGTGATAATATTTATTTATTTATGTATTTATTTACCTTCCTACACTACTAATTAAATGTTTAGGACCGGTAAGATGCATTATTATTATTATTATTATTATTATTATTATTATTATTATTATTATTATTATTATTTATTTATTTATTTATTTGTTTGTTTAATTGTATAATTAATAATACTTTTATGCAAAAGACACATTAAATTGATCAAAAGTGGAAGAATGAAGAAATTAATTAATAAATAAATGACTTTGTTCTTTGTCAGCATTGAAACATGGCAAAAAGCATTTGA
Source organism: Garra rufa (assembly GCF_049309525.1). Taxonomy (NCBI): domain Eukaryota; kingdom Metazoa; phylum Chordata; class Actinopteri; order Cypriniformes; family Cyprinidae; genus Garra; species Garra rufa. Next base: position 29,060,568 of record NC_133383.1, read on the forward strand.
GTTTCCACAAAAAAACAAAACAAAAAAAAAAAACATATTTATTTAGATTCAGCATATTAGAATGATTTCTGAAGCATCATGTGATACTGAAGACTGAAGTAATGATGCTAAAAAATTCAGCTTTGATCACAGCAATGAATAACATTTAATAATATATTAAATTAGAAAACTGTCGTTTTAAATGATAATATTTAATTTTAATTCATAAATAAATATATACCCAACCTCAAATTTTAATTGGCACTTTTAATGATGGTAGAACGGCGGTACCTTTCTGTACATGAATATTTTGTCTCCTCTTAATAAAGTGTGCTATTGTGTACATTCTCAGCCAGTGTCCTCAACTCAACCCCAAATCTTCACACCATCACCTTCAAATGTCTGCGAGGATGGTTCTCTGACAGCTTTACTAACAGCCCTGTCCAGCAGGAGCTTGTTCTCCAGACAGCCTGCCGTAACAGCCATCTGACAGTGCCCTTGTAGCTCATTCATGAATACGTCTTGACCTAGTGAGGCCAAAGAGGCTATTAACAACCCTGATTGCTTCCTGCAGGAAAGAGCGTGCTTCAAACCCATCTGTGACATGAAAGGTGAAGGAAGTGTCAAGGCTGTGGCCTGCATGATACACTGATATACACTTTAAGAGTAATTGCTTGAAACCGTCACACCCTTGAGGGACATCCTAACCCTTGCTTAAACAATTCAACTGCCTTTCAAGTGGCTTGTGAGAAATTTAGCCTGCTGATGTCTGTTTGAGGTCTCGTTCTCGTGCCAATCGTCAATCTCAATGAGGACTTGACAGCAACAAATTGAAGGCTGCGGCTGGGTTCAAGGGTGAAGGGTGAGGAAAGATGAACATTGTTTGAGGTTAGCATTAGCTAGTTAGCCTGTTCTCCAATGACATTTAAAACACACTTAAGTCGACTTTTGAAAAAGTGCACTTTCTAATAATGCAGTTATATTGTAGTATATACATAGCAACATAGTAATACATAATCAAATTTACTTAAAAATATACATATAAAGACATACTTTAATCTTAAAACAAAAAAAAAAACAAAAAAAAAAAACACTAAATTCTGAGACTCATTCAGATGGATCATTCGAATCAGTGACTTTATTAACTGGAGACTCACTCTGACTAGATAATTTGATGAGTGTACCGTTAACTGGAGACTCACTCTGACTGAATCATTTGAATCAGTGAGTTGTTAACTGGGGACTCACTCTGATGAATAATTTGAATCAGTGAGTTGTTATCTAGAGACTCACTCTGACAAATCATTTGAATCAGTGAGTTGTTAACTGGACACTCACTCTGATGAATACTTTGAATCAGTGAGTTGTTAACTGGAGATTCACTCTGATGAATACTTTGAATCAGTGAGTTGTTAACTGGAGACTCACTCTGATGAATAATTTGAATCAGTGAGTTGTTATCTAGAGACTCGCTCTGACAAATCATTTGAATCAGTGAGTAGTTGACTAAAGACTCACTATGACCAGATCATTTGAATCAGTGAGTTGTTAACTAAAGACTTGCTCTGACCAGATCATTTTAATCAGTGAGTAGTTGACTGAAGACTGACTTTGACCGGATCATTTGAATCAGTGAGTAGTTGACTAAAGACTCGCTCTGACCAGATCATTTGAATCAGTAAGTTGTTAACTAAAGACTCGCTCTCACCAGATCATTTGAAACAGTGAGTTGTTAACTAAAGACTCGCTCTGACCAGATCATTTGAGTTAGTAAGTAGTTGACTGAAGACTGACTTTGACCGGATCATTTGAATTAGTGAGTAGTTGACTGAAGACTGACTTTGACCGGATCATTTGAATCAGTGAGTAGTTGACTAAAGACTCGCTCTGACCAGATCATTTGAATCAGTGAGTTGTTAACTAAAGACTCGCTCTCACCAGATCATTTGAAACAGTGAGTTGTTAACTAAAGACTCGCTCTGACCAGATCATTTGAGTTAGTGAGTAGTTGACTGAAGACTGACTTTGACCGGATCATTTGAATAAGTGAGTTGTTAACTAAAGACTCGCTCTGATGAATCATTTGAATCAGTGAGTTGTTATCTAGAGACTCGCTCTGACCAGATCATTTGAATCAGTGAGTTGTTAACTAAAGACTCGCTCTGATCTGATCATTTGAATCAGTGAGTAGTTGACTAAAGACTCGCTCTGACCAGATCATTTGAATCAGTAAGTTGTTAACTAAAGACTCGCTCTCACCAGATCATTTGAAACAGTGAGTTGTTAACTAAAGACTCGCTCTGACCAGATCATTTGAGTTAGTAAGTAGTTGACTGAAGACTGACTTTGACCGGATCATTTGAATTAGTGAGTAGTTGACTGAAGACTGACTTTGACCGGATCATTTGAATCAGTGAGTAGTTGACTAAAGACTCGCTCTGACCAGATCATTTGAATCAGTGAGTTGTTAACTAAAGACTCGCTCTCACCAGATCATTTGAAACAGTGAGTTGTTAACTAAAGACTCGCTCTGACCAGATCATTTGAGTTAGTGAGTAGTTGACTGAAGACTGACTTTGACCGGATCATTTGAATAAGTGAGTTGTTAACTAAAGACTCGCTCTGATGAATCATTTGAATCAGTGAGTTGTTATCTAGAGACTCGCTCTGACCAGATCATTTGAATCAGTGAGTTGTTAACTAAAGACTCGCTCTGATCTGATCATTTGAATCAGTGAGTAGTTGACTAAAGACTCGCTCTGATGAATCATTTGAATCAGTGAGTTGTTAACTAAAGAATCACTCTGATGAATAATTTGAATCAGTGAGTTGTTATCTAGAGACTCGCTCTGACGAATCATTTGAATCAGTGAGTAGTTGACTAAAGACTCGCTCTGACCAGATCATTTGAATCAGTGAGTTGTTAACTAAAGACTCGCTCTGGTCTGATCATTTGAATCAGTGAGTAGTTAACTAAAGACTCGCTCTGACCAGATAATTTTGAATCATTGAGTAGTTAACTAAAGACTCGCTCTGACCAGATAATTTTGAATCATTGAGTAGTTAACTAAAGACTCGCTCTGACCAGATCATTTGAATCAGTGAGTAGTTGACTGAAGACTGACTTTGACTGGATCATTTGAATCAGTGACTTTATTAACTAGAGACTCAATCTGACTGGATCATTTGAATTAGTAACTTTATTAACTGGAGACTTAATCTGAATAGATCACTTGAATCAGTGAGTTGTTAAACAGAGACTCGCTCTCCGAACACCACTATCATGTCTCGGAGCTGGTGACAATTTCTCCAGTTGAAACTGACAAGGAATAACATGTTTTTAAATGTATTACATAAAAAGACGTAATCTTAATTGGGTAAAAAAAAAAAAAAAAATTCTCAAGATTAGCTAATTGTATTGAATATACATTTAAACTATAACACATTTTCATTTAATTGGAATAACTACTCAAGTATTAAATATGCCAAAGTGTGCTTCTTTTCTACAAGGGAGGTAGCTATGTATTCTGTTGAAATAAAACATTAGGTTGTCTGCTTCCATCGGTAAAGGACGGAAATGAATACGGATTTCAACGCTAATGCTAACTCTAACAGAACATGTTCTTAAGAGCTGGAATTGAGATATTTTGCTTTCCAACTTTTAACTTTTATGATTTAAGTTAATGTTTATATTCCCTGGGTGCAGGATATTATTTCCCAAACAATCACTATTTTAATTTCAAACTTAGTATTTCAGCTATTTTAAATAAACTTTGCATTTGACAAACAAAAATGAAAGCATGTTTACATCTGCAGCTACTGCACTTCCAGTGTAATTCCAGTAAATTGCAGACTGTTTATTATACATAGACAGAACACGTCTCAGTTTGTTTCCTCTAGCCAGCGAGGACAATACCATGCATTACTGTCTCATTTTAAAATTTTGTGCCTGAAATGCTAAATAGGACAGCATGTATGAAACAGGATATTGTTGTTGGCTCCTCGTCTTGCTTTGCCATTGTGTTTTGTGATTGTGCAAACAAATCTCCCACCGCTGTTTACATTAGGAAGTGAACAGGCACATATTTATTCTACTGTAGAACTAAGGCCAGTGATCAGAGATGTAGTTATATGTATGACTGTTAATTCCCTAGGTCAGGGTTTTTAACCAGCTCAATTCTTCACAGAGAAAACTGGCAGCTAAATTGATTTATATGTTCAAATGTATTCACATGACTGGTGATGGTGCAAACACCTAAATTAAATAATTATGTAATTCTCATGTTACTTATTTTTTCACACGTTTCTCATTTGTCTGACCTTTATCATACATTTCAGTATATTATGTGGTTCAAACAACTTTCAGTCTTCCAGTAGTTTTCTTTCTGATGACATTGGCCATGCTGTTTATCAGATGCGTTTTGTCCACTTTGATCACTACCGTAAAGTCACAGACTTATATTTCAAATGATAATCATTTTCATGGTCAGTTATTACTGAATAGTTCAGTAATACTAAATGGCAAATCCACTTGTTGTCTTTTGAAACAGACCATTTCGCATAATTTAAAGCAAACACAAATTGTGAAATATTTCACTTTGGATTGTTTTGGAATAGATCTTTCAAATAAAGCCACTTTGATTTTGTTTTGAGGTCTTCTTACCTGCCACTCATCAGGAATCCTGTGACCAATGCAATGAGGATGATGGCCACAGTAACAGCGACAGCGATGATGGGCACCTGACCCTGATCACTGGAGGCCGCTACTGCTGGACCACACACACAAGAGAAACACAAGAGCATGGTTTGAGAGTTTGTTTTGTGCCATTTCATCACAATCACTACATGTTTCTTGCTAAATAAATAATTACTGTAAATAACTGGACAGTAACATTAATTACACATACCCAATATTATGTGGTATGTTAATACAACATTCAATTGTTTTGCGGTCATAACTGTGCGCACTGTTCATTGATCATGATCTTTAACCAGATCATGTGAATCAGTGAGTTGTTAACTGGAGACTCGTTTAACCGGACCATTTGAATTAGTGAGTTGTTAACTGAAGACTTGTTCTTACCGGATAATCTGAATCAGTGAGTTGTTAACTGGAGACTCGCTCTGACTGGATCATTTGAATCAGTGAGTTGTTAACATAAGACTCGTTCTGACCAGATCATTTGAATCAGTGAGTTGTTGACTGGAGACTCACTCTGACTGGATCATTTGAATCAGTGAGTTGTTAACTGGAGACTCACTCTGACTGGACCATTTGAATCAGTGAGTTGTTAACTGAAGACTCGCTCTGAGTGGATCATTTGAATCAGTGAGTTATTAACTGAAGATGTGTTCTGACTGGATCATTTGAATCAGTGAGTTGTTAACATAAGACTCGTTCTGACTGGATCATTTGAATCAGTGAGTTGCAAACTGAAGATTCGTTCAGACTGGATCATTTGAATCAGTGAGTTGTTAACTGGAGACTCATTTGACCAGATCATTTGAATCAGTGAGTTGTTAACTGGAGACTCATTTGACCAGATCATTTGAATCAGTGAGTTGTTAACTGGAGACTCGCTCTGAGTGGATCATTTGAATCAGTGAGTTATTAACTGAAGACTTGTTCTGACTGGATCATTTGAATCAGTGAGTTGTTAACATAAGACTCGTTCTGACTGGATCATTTGAATCAGTGAGTTGTTAACATAAGACTCGTTCTGACTGGATCATTTGAATCAGTGAGTTGCAAACTGAAGACTTGTTCTGACCGGATCATTTGAATCAGTGAGTTGTTAACATAAGACTCGTTCTGACTGGATCATTTGAATCAGTGAGTTGCAAACTGAAGATTCATTTTGACTGGATCATTTGAATCAGTGAGTTGTTAACATAAGACTCATTCTGACTGGATCATTTGAATCAGTGAGTTGTTAACATAAGACTCGTTCTGACTGGATCATTTGAATCAGTGAGTTGCAAACTGAAGATTCGTTCTGACCGGATCATTTAAATCAGTGAGTTGTTGACTGGAGACTCACTTTAACTGGTTCATTTGAATCAGTGAGTTGTTAACTGGAGACTCAGTCTGACCAAATCATTTGAATCAGTGAGTTGTTGACTGGAGACTCGCTCTGACTAAATGATTTAAATCGGTGAATTGTTAACAGGAGAATCACTCTGATTGGATCATTTGAATCAGTGAGTTATTAACTGAAGACTTGTTCTGACTGGATCATTTGAATCAGTGAGTTGTTAACATAAGACTCGTTCTGACTGGATCATTTGAATCAGTGAGTTGCAAACTGAAGATTCCTTCTGACTGGATCATTTGAATCAGTGAGTTGTTAACTGGAGACTCATTTGACCAGATCATTTGAATCAGTGAGTTGTTAACTGGAGACTCATTTGATCAGATCATTTGAATCAGTGAGTTGTTAACTGGAGACTCATTTGACCAGATCATTTGAATCAGTGAGTTATTAACTGAAGACTTGTTCTGACTGGATCATTTGAATCAGTGAGTTGTTAACATAAGACTCGTTCTGACTGGATCATTTGATTCAGTGAGTTGTTAACATAAGACTCGTTCTGACTGGATCATTTGAATCAGTGAGTTGTAAACTGAAGATTCGTTCTGACCGGATTATTTGAATCAGTGAGTTGTTAACTGGAGACTCATTTGACCAGATCATCTGAATCAGTGAGTTGTTGACTGGAGACTCACTCTGACTGGATCATTTGAATCAGTGAGTTGTTAACATAAGACTCGTTCTGACTGGATCATTTGAATCAGTGAGTTGTTAACATAAGACTCGTTCTGACTGGATCATTTGAATCAGTGAGTTGTTAACATAAGACTCGTTCTGACTGGATCATTTGAATCAGTGAGTTGCAAACTGAAGATTCGTTCTGACCGGATCATTTAAATCAGTGAGTTGTTGACTGGAGACTCACTTTAACTGGTTCATTTGAATCAGTGAGTTGTTAACTGGAGACTCAGTCTGACCAAATCATTTGAATCAGTGAGTTGTTGACTGGAGACTCGCTCTGACTAAATGATTTAAATCGGTGAATTGTTAACAGGAGAATCACTCTGATTGGATCATTTGAATCAGTGAGTTATTAACTGAAGACTTGTTCTGACTGGATCATTTGAATCAGTGAGTTGTTAACATAAGACTCGTTCTGACTGGATCATTTGAATCAGTGAGTTGCAAACTGAAGATTCCTTCTGACTGGATCATTTGAATCAGTGAGTTGTTAACTGGAGACTCATTTGACCAGATCATTTGAATCAGTGAGTTGTTAACTGGAGACTCATTTGATCAGATCATTTGAATCAGTGAGTTGTTAACTGGAGACTCATTTGACCAGATCATTTGAATCAGTGAGTTATTAACTGAAGACTTGTTCTGACTGGATCATTTGAATCAGTGAGTTGTTAACATAAGACTCGTTCTGACTGGATCATTTGATTCAGTGAGTTGTTAACATAAGACTCGTTCTGACTGGATCATTTGAATCAGTGAGTTGTAAACTGAAGATTCGTTCTGACCGGATTATTTTAATCAGTGAGTTGTTAACTGGAGACTCACTCTGACTGGATCATTTGAATCAGTGAGTTGTTAACATAAGACTCGTTCTGACTGGATCATTTGATTCAGTGAGTTGTTAACATAAGACTCGTTCTGACTGGATCATTTGAATCAGTGAGTTGTAAACTGAAGATTCGTTCTGACCGGATTATTTTAATCAGTGAGTTGTTGACTGGAGACTCACTCTGACTGGATCATTTGAATCAGTGAGTTGTTAACATAAGACTCGTTCTGACTGGATCATTTGAATCAGTGAGTTGTTAACATAAGACTCGTTCTGACTGGATCATTTGAATCAGTGAGTTGCAAACTGAAGACTTGTTCTGACCGGATCATTTGAATCAGTGTGTTGTTAACTGGAGACTCACTCTGACTGGATCATTTGAATCAGTGAGTTGTTAACTGGAGACTCATTTGACCAGATCATTTGAATCAGTGAGTTGTTAACTGGAGACTCACTCTGACTGGATCATTTAAATCAGTGAGTTGTTAACTGGAGACTCACTCTGACTGGATCATTTAAATCAGTGAGTTATTAACTGGAGACTCATTTGACCAGATCATTTGAATCAGTGAGTTGTTGACTGGAGACTCACTCTGACTGGATCATTTGAATCAGTGAGTTGTTAACATAAGACTTGTTCTGACTGGATCATTTGAATCAGTGAGTTGTTAACATAAGACTCGTTCTGATTGGATCATTTGAATCAGTGAGTTGTTAACATAAGACTCGTTCTGACCGGATCATTTAAATCAGTGAGTTGTTGACTGGAGACTCACTCTGACTAAATGATTTGAATCGGTGAGTTGTTAACAGGAGAATCACTCTGATTGGATCATTTGAATCAGTGAGTTGTTAACTGGAGACTCGCACTAAGTGAATGACTTAAATCAGTGAGTTGATAACTGGAGATTGGCTCTGACCAGATCATTTGAATCAGTGAGTTGTTAACTGGAGAATCGTTCTGACCGGATCATTTGAATCAGTGAGTTGTTAATTGAAGACTCGTTCTAACCGGATCATTTGAATCAGTGAGTTGTTAACTGGAGAATCGTTCTGACCGGATCATTTGAATCAGTGAGTTGTTAATTGAAGACTCGTTCTAACCGGATCATTTGAATCAGTGAGTTGTTAACTGGAGAATCGTTCTGACCGGATCATTTGAATCAGTGAGTTGTTAATTGAAGACTCGTTCTAACCGGATCATTTGAATCAGTGAGTTGTTGACTCAAGAACAGCTTCAGTCTGATCAGTCCAATTTGTCAATAATTCTTTCTGTGCAATATGTGAACTGATTAAACAGGCTCATTGAAATGAATTAGCTCGTTCACAAATCGTGATCTCAGAGCAAGTGAAGTTAAAAAAAACAGCGAAAAAGTAAGTTTCTCAAAATAAAAATACTGTTACTCTCCATCATGGCTTTTTTCACAGCACTGTGGGACGTATTTAATAAAGGCATGCAAGATTATAATTGTTTGTGTTTTGTGTTTGCCTATCCTTGTGACTTTGATGAAGGTCAGATGACATTTTGACCAATTAAAACAGAAAACCAACAATTTCAGTGGGTTCACATTCTTTTTTTTTTTTTGGCTATTTTTTTGCTACAAAAAAGTATTTCATCATGTTTCACTTACAGTAAGGACTTGTTTCAAACTCAAAGCGGCGACTGAACCCTCCGTAGCCTGCAGAGGTGCGTGCTCTGATTTGAAAGATGTACGCTGAGGAAGGTTTAAGGCCATCCACCAAAACATCCGTCTCCTTTGACTTGATGATGGTGTAGCTTGTTTCCTGATCCTATAGAGCCACCAGAAGACAAGAGAAGACAAAAACGGTCAGAGAGGGAGAGAATGAGGGATAAGGGCCTCACATCCCATGGGACAACGGCAAAGTGTGTGTGTGTTGAGGCCAGTAGTGAGGATCGGTTTCACGGTCTTCATTGGCTTTGTTTTAAAGCCCTGTGTTAAGTGCTCTGTCCATTAGCTTTCATATGAGCGGCTGCGGCTCGTCATAGCTCTTTCGTTTTCTAAGTGCATCGTATCAGTGTTTCACAGAACGCTCCAAAACACTGAGGTCATGAGGAGCTGGGGCTCGTTTTCAGCCGTATTCTGTCTTTAAATGGCCCAACAAAGCAACCGGCAAATGCTGCAAGGTGAGGAGCAATCAGAGATGGCGATAGGAGACGGGATTTAGTTTCGGCTTTGTGAGGGTTGTCGCCAGTGGGGTGGTCGACTGAGACGCCCAACGACAACCCTGCTGCTGGTAACATTGCTTCATTAGAGGATAAATCTTGTCATCCCGTCAGATGTATGAATTCCTTTGGAATAAAATATCGGTCAATCTTTTGCATGCATTTACAGTGACTAGTTATTCAAGCTTGAAAAAGGGCACCAAAGGACAGATTTACTAACAATTTGCACAAGCACCGATCCTTGTTTACTAAATACATAAAGTGAAACATTAGTGATGAAAAGTGTGCATATGGTTATTTTTCCCTTTCAGGGAAACTGTGAGAGTTGCTAATTTGCATTGTGAGAACCAGAATTAATTAACATTCAGACTGGTTTTGGGAGTTTTGTGAATATCCAAATTCAATAATGATTTGTTCACAAATTAGATACTTCTGTATACAAAGCTTAGATACTTCTCAAGTGCTTTCGCATCATTTTATGAAGTCTGAAATCTTTAGTTCCCAATCACTGCTGCTGTAATGGAAAACATATTTAGACCATGATGGCCCAAAAGCCTTTTTTTTCTCCCCTAATCAAATGTAAGCAAATTTGTGACACTGACAATGCCAACTCAAGTTCAAGGTCAGTTTTCTGGGACATTTAGTTCTTTACATCTTTCTCGAATCAGGCTGTAAATCATTATCACTAGGTTTTCTTCATGTTGGGTCGAGGACTTCTGTCAAAATGTAAAAAAAAAAAAAAAAAATAATTACAATTAATAATTTATATATATTAAATAAAATAATAGCATTTAAACATTCTGTAACACTTAACAATAAGGTTAATTTGGATAATATTCGTAAACTTTATTAGTTAACATACACTAACAATGAAAAAAAATACTTCTAGAGCATTTATTAATTTTAGTATTGAATCAAACATTTACTAATACATTATTAAAATCAAAAGTTGTATCATTTAATAGATGCAAGCTAATATGGACTAACAAGGAACAGTTGTATTTTTCTTAACTAACATTAACAAAGATAAATAAATACTATGACAATGCATTGATCATTGTTAGTTAATGTTAGTTAATGCATTAAATATTATATTTAAATATTATATTATATCATATATAAATAATATTTAAATATTTAATTTAACAAATTAAACCTTATTATAAAGTGCTACCAAAAATCTTAAACATTCTGAAATTCATGTTTATTTATTTATTATTAGCATTATTATTATTAATTATTATGATTAGTAGTAGTAGTATCAGAACTTGTTTAACTGTTTTTAGACAGAAAATTTGATTTTCTGACTTATTTGAAGAATAGAAAATTCAAAATAACAGCATTTATTTAAAAATAAAAGTATTTTGCAATATTATACAATTTATTAGTCATTTTTATTCAGCAGTTTGTAAGTTTTTTGCAAATCAGTCTTACACAAAAAAAAGCAAAAAAAAAAAAAAAAAAATGTCAGTGCATCATGGTTTCCTCAAAAACATTAAAGGAACACTCCACTTTTTTTTGGAAATAGGCTCATTCTCCAACTCCCCCGAGTTAATAAGTTGAGTTTTACCATTTTGAAATCCATTCAGCCGTTCTCCTGTTCTGGCGATATCACTTTTAGCATAGCTTAGCATAGATCATTGAATCCTATTAGACCAATAGCATCGCGTTCAAAATGACCAACGAGTTTCGATATTTGTCCTATTTAAAACTTGACTCTTCTGCAGTTATATCGTGTACTAAGACCGGTGGAAATGCAAAGCTTCAATTTTCTAGGCTGATAAGATTAGGAACTACTCTCCCATTCCGGCGTAATAGTCAAGGAAGTTTGCTGCCGTAATATGGCTGAAGCAGGAGCAGTAATACCACGCAGCACATGTGCAAATGCTATACTAGCTGGGAACTCATTTCTGATAATACTCCGCCTGCTTCGGCCATATTACGGCAGCAAACTTCCTTGACTATTACGCCGGAATGGGAGTGTAGTTCCTAATCTTATCAGCCTGGAAACTCGCAGCTTTGCATTTCCACTGGTCTTAGTACACGATATAACTACAGAAGAGTCAAGTTTTAAATACAACAAATATGGAAACTCGTTGGTCATTTTTGAACGCGATGCTATTGGTCTAATAGGATTCAATGATCTATGCTAAGCTATGCTAAAAGTGATATCGCCAGAACAGGAGAACGGCTGAATGAATTTCAAAACGGTAAAAATCAACTTATTAACTCGGGGGGAGTTGGAGAATGAGCCTATTTCCAAAAAAAAGTGGAGTGTTCCTTTAAGAGGCACAATGGTTATTAACGCTAATATTACTAATAAATGTTTTTGAGGAGCAAATCAGCATATTAGAATGACTCTGAATGATCATGTGACACTAAAGACTGCAGTAATGATGCTGAAAATTCAGCTCTGATCACATCAATCAATTACATTTTAACATATTTACATACTTTACATTGAAAATACACTGTTAGACATTTCTGTAATTTCAACAGTTTTTTACTGTATATCACCCAGTATAAAACAGCAAATTCCCTTTAAAGTAAATAACTATAATTCCCTTTGCATCATGGGAATTTTCTGTGACGTCAAACACCACATACAGAGACTAACTGTATTTTTAAAAATTGAGGTATACTACTGTATTTGTGGTAACGACCTCTTTGGCGCCACTCCATTGAGATAATTATTTTCCTCATTTCTTACATTTGGACTGACAGGATTTTTCGCCACAGGAGTTTATCCTTCGTTTCAGAAACAGTGCGAGTGGAACAGCGTATTTAGAGTACTACTGAACCTCAAAAATATACTGGGGCATCAGTTTACTGTCCTGCATCTATTGTGGATAGTTTCACGGATTATAATGGTTTCTATACTGTCTTTTGTCGCGTCGCGCCGCTCGCGTCTGAGGACACGGAACCAGCGAGGCAGCGCCGGGGTTTTCCCCCGGGGATGGAACCCGCGAGCGGGAGAGTTCCGGAGAGCATCTGCGTTGTGTATTGACGCACCTTACAAGCAAGCAAGGTAAAATATATATATATATATATATATATATATATATATATATATATATATATATATATTTGTTATTTGTATGTCTGTTTGTGTGTGGTTTGTCAGATTTTTGCCCAACAGTTTAACCTAGTAACATTTACTCGTCAACATTATGGTACATAAACTTTACCACGGTAAACTGCGCTGTACTTTCAATTAACAAATGACGCTGTCAGCTTATTAAATTACCAAATTAAATTATTTTAACGCGCAAAGCATAATCTTATATTAACAGTAAGTTAGCTAATGTGAAATTTTGTTCAGGTGTTATTTAATGTTCAGCAGTAGCCTAGTTGCGAATACAAAATCGTATGTTAACTAACGTTAGGTTAAACAAAAGTTTTATGACTAGCTGCCTTTTTTTAAATTGAATTTAACATTTACTGCATTTTGTGTGTTTAAAGGCAACTCAAATGAAGCATCACAGATGACAAGAGCAGGTTACCCACGCTGGGGCTAATAATTCATGGTAAGATAATAACTTCACTATGATTTTGAGAGGTTTGTGTATTCCATATGGGGGTTTGTCTTTTACAAATGTGTAATTTCTTTTTTTCTTTTTTTTTTTTTCAGGGAACAAATTTCTCTGTGTAACAAAGTGGACGGTGAGCAAAGGTGACCTATGTTTTGGAGCAGCACCTGGAATGCCATTTGATGGGAGAAAGAGTGAAGATGCAGTGTTCCAGCATTGGAATATTTTTTTTCTGTGTTTCAGTGTTATATATGCAATGTTTAAATAAAGAATGTGATATTTTGGAATAATTGTGTCTGTTTGAATTGAATATCAGTAGTAACTATAAAATTAATTCTATATAAAAATTATAAAATTTAATTAAATCTATATACAAAACAATGAATTACAATAATATATGGCAGTACATTACTACAGTACCTTACTGTAAACTGAAATACAGTTGGGTACTGTAAATTCTAATTACAGTAACTTACTGGCAACAGTAACTTAATGTCTAACAGTGTAGATATTTTAAACTGCAATAATAATTGATAATATAACAGTTTTTACTGTATTTTCTAATCAAATGAATGCAGTCCTGGTAAGCAGAAGAGACATTACACCTGTAGTGTAACTTTCTAAGTATTCTAGACTTTACTTTATTTGTTTTCTTTTGATTTTGGGGTGAAATGTAACCTGTGAATGTTTACAGCATGCCATATTTACCTTCTCAAAATACTTGATTTCATACTCCAGTATGATGCCGTTGGGTCGGTCGGGTTCCTGCCAGGACACTGCGATGCTATTCTTCGCCGTCTTGCCTTTCTTCACCACGGTTATAGGAGACGGAGCTGAGAACAAAACAGTTACATCTCACCTTACTTTCACCTCAAATCAAGCAGAAAATGTATTTTCTTGTGTGATACAGTGAAGCCCTGATGCAACGTGCTGTAATTGTCATTTGAAAGTTTCCAAGTCTATATACTTGAGACTTATATTCGATAGGACCAACCCCTCAGCAATGCTTAATTAAATGTCATATTGTGCTAATTACTTGAATGTGTTTCATACAGTTCAGAGGAAGAGCGATTCAGAAATATGAAATATTCTTCACTTCAGTGGCAGAGACAATCGGAGGGAATGTCTTTCATCTTAACTAGTCGATCGCTTTGAGAAAACGCTTTGCACGTGGGTTCAGGCAATGACATACTTTAATGTTTGTACAACCTAATTATCGCAGATGACAAATGCATGGTGTAATCTGTCCTGATTTACCTCCTTCCCATAAACTCCCAGACATGACATCAGTCTCAACAAGTCTGAAATTGTTTTATAGTTTTTATCATTTGTCCATAAAAGAGGATGACTGATATGACTTAGAGTAACTTAAAGTTAAATATTTACAGTGTTATTTTTTGATGGTGGAGTTTAAACTCTACGTGGCAAGAGTTGTAAATTGTAAAAAAAAAAAAAAAAAAAAAAAATAATAATAATATATATATATATATATATATATATGGTTTTTTGTTGTTGTTTACCCTATTCACCTGCAGTGTCTCGCCTTAATTTAATTTTTGTTTTTTTTATTTTGAGCAAAAAATACATATCATACATTTTTCCCTAATTTACAAAAAAAAAAAAAAAAACACTAGAATGTCATTCAGTGTCAATCTTGTCAGGCATATTTACAACAAAAATCAATTTATGACATATTAAACGATGGATTACTTTCAACCCAAATACTAATTATGATTAATTCTACACTGTTAAAATGTGCCACTATCCTCACTGTAAAAAGTGAACAGTTGGATCAACTTAAAAAAAAAATACTTCAATTGGTAACACCTAAACATTTTAAGTTTTTTCAACTTAATTTATTACATTTATCAACTTAATTTCCCTAGGTCAATCACACTTACATAATTTTAGTTAATTAAATCCTAATATTTACATTCAACTAACTTAATTTAGCTGCATAAGTGAACAGTTGGATCAACTTAAATGTCACCAACTGAAGTATTTTTTTAATGTTGTTTCAACTTAATTACATTTAACAACTTAATTTTCCTAAGTCAATTCAACTGCATTCTTAACTTAATTCAACTTAAATTGAATTGTTGAACCTGAAACTGAAATATTTAATTAGATGTGAAGTTGAGATATATTTCTAAGCATTTAAGATGAAAGAATGGACAACTCCAAGTTACAATTTGGAACGCAGAAAACCACATTAAATAGACTCAAATAGTTATAGTAATTCAACTTACTCCCAAGCTCACATTTGTCAGTAAGAATTGTTTACTCATTTAAAACACAATAACATTTAATATGCTCTCTTATATTCCTTTATATATTTTAATATGCACAAGTGAAAATAAGCATGTTGTTTGAATTTTTATATAAATATTGTGTTACACTGAATGACAATGTAACATTATTTCAACCCAAATTGTGACATTTTATTCTCCAAAGCCCTATTTGATTTCTTAAAAGTACACTTTACTTACATTTAACATGCTTTCTATGGATATATAATCACTTTTTTACATTTCTTTTGACATTTTGACAGTCTTTTTAAAGTGCAAATACTATTTGGGATATTATATATTATATACATTTGAGACAGACTTTACACTGTTACTATTTGTCGTTGCACTGTAGGGATGAGAAAGCAAGAAAAGCTCATAAAAACTCCTGTGTCGAATAAAACTCATTGCAAACTAAAACTTTAAATTCAATTGTTGATCTTCTAAATTCTCTCTCTTTCGCTTCTCAGTTTTCCTCCCATACGGCTGTGTTTGGTGTCACACACATAAAAAAGCCCCTATCTGTCTATATGGAGCGCTGAAATCAAACCCGGCTTTATATTCGTCAACAGAAGTGTCAGACTGTGTCCACGAGATAAATCACGTTTAAGTTCTCCGGACGATCCCTCAGGCGCTGATCCAATAGCTCAATAGAAGCCCATGATAGGAAAGCAAAGAAAAGCCTTTCCCCCATCCTCTCTTTCCCAAACAAAGAGTAACTGTATCCTTTTTGCTCAGACAAAACTGTAATCATTCCTATCTTAAAAGCCTGAAACGGTATACTTGGCAACCTGATCTTCAGGCCTGCAGGAGAAGAGATGTATTGTGGAGGGTGGATGGGCCACTTAAACGGTCTGGCAGCCTGTTAAATGTTTGACTTTCAGTCAGGCGGGAGACGCGGCCCTTTGAGTTATCGATTCTCAATAATCCTTAAGGTCAGCACAGGGAATTTTGATCTATATTGGTGATGGCAAGAAACAAAAACAGCAGCAGGGGATCCATCAAACAAAATAGTCATGCTGTGTGACACGGAGTGGAAATGTTTATCCAAACACATGAATATAGGTATAGGCCCACGCAAAATCTTTGCCCACACAATGTCCCGAAGATTTATACAGGATCTGAACCCCTGTAGTTAACGCACCGCATGTTATATAAGTGTATCTGTTTCTTTTACACTATTTTACCTTATACTCTTAAAAATAAGGGTGCTTTAAACGGTTCTTCACAGTGATGCCATAGAAGAACCATTCAGTCAAAGAACCATCTCTTTCTTACCTTTTTTACAATCTGAAGAACCTTCTTTCACCACAAAGAACCTTTTGTCAAACAGAAAGGTTCTTCAGATGTTAAAGGTTCTTTATGGAACCATTTAGACAAAACGGGTCTTCTATGGCATCGTGAAGCACCTTTATTTTTAAGAGCATAGATGTGGCTTGAGTTTCCCTTTCGATGTAAGTTTATGAGATCTTTCTGCAGAAGTTTAAAAGGGTAACTTACTCAAAAAATTTAAATTCTGTCTGCATTTATTTATTCTCATGTCATTCAAACCTATATTTAGAATAAAGATATTTTTAATACATATTTTCGTCCATTAAAAGTCCACAAACAATTGTTTAAGCTTCAAAAAGTTCATAAAGATATCATAAAAGCGACCCTTATGAATTTTATGAATTTGTATTAAAGTGGTTTAATACAAAGATACATATTTGCTTTATATGCTAAAAAATAAATAAATATAGGTTTGGAAAAACAAAAACAGATGATCTTTAACTTTAAACTAATCTTTTCAACATTGTTCATACACTGTAAAAACCAATAAACAGGTTTGTAGACAAATTAAAGTAGTCAAACTACAGTCAAAATAAATAAATAAATAAATGTAGTTTGAAGATAAAATAGTCAAACTACAGTCAAAATAAATAAGTGTAGTTTGTAGGTAATTTAAAGTAGTCAAAATGTAGTTTGAAGATCAAATAGTCAAACTACAGTAACTATTATAAATAAATAAATAAATGTAGTTTGAATATAAAATAATCAAACTATAGTCAAACAAACAAATAAATATAGTTTGTATATAATTTAATATAATCAAAATGTAGTTTGAAGATAAAATAGTCGAACTGCAGTAACAATTATAAATAAATAAATAAATAAATAAATAAATGTCGTTTGAAAATAAAATAGTCAAACTACAGTCAAAATAAACAAGCAAACAAACAAACCAATAAATATAGTTTGTAAATAATGTAAAGTAGTCAAAATGTAGTTTGAAGATAAAATAGCCAAACTGCAATCAAAATCATAAATAAATAAATAAATAAATAAATAAATAAATAAATGTAGTTTAAAGATAAAATAGTCGAACTAGTCAAAATAAATAAATAAATAAATGTAGTGTGTAGATAATTTAAAATAGTCAAACCACAGTAAAAAAAAAAAATAAATAAATATAGTTTTAAGATAAAATAGTCAAACTACAGTCAAACTACAAAATAAATAAATACATAAATAAATATATGTAGTTTGAAAACAAATTAAAGTAGTCAAACTACAGTCAAAACAAATAAATAAATGTAGTTTGTAGACAATTTAAGGTAGCGTAGTTAAATAAATAAATAAATTGATTAATTAATTCAGATTATAGACAAATTAAAGTTGTCAAACTACAGTCAAAATATAAATAAATAAATGTAGTTTGAAGATAAAATAGTCAAACTATAGTCAAAATAAATAAATAAATAAATAAATAAATACATTCATGTAGTTTGAAAACAAATTAAAGTAGTCAAACTACAGTCAAAATAAATGTATTTTCTAGATAATTTAAGGTGGTCCAACTAAATAAACACGTTTGTTTGCAGACAACTTAGTCAAAATACAGTCTAAATAAATAAATGCATGAATAGATAAATAAATAAATGTAGTTTTTTAGATAATTTAAAGTAGTCAAACTAAATAAATAAATACATTCTGTTTGTAGACAACTTAGTCAAAATACAGTCAAAATAAATAAATAAATAAATATATGTGGTGTGAAGACAAATTAAAGTAGTCAAACTACAGTCTAAATAAATACATAAATAAATGTAGTTTGTAGATAATTTAAGGTAGTCAAACTACAGTCATGAACGAATGAATGTAGTTTGTAGATAAATTAAACTAGTCAAACTACAGCACAATCAATCAATCAATCAATCAATCAATCAATCAATCAGTCCATTAATTAATGCTTTAGAATAAATTTACATTGCTAGTTCATGTTAACTAACGTACATTTACTAAGGTTAAATTTAAGTGTTAAATCCTTAAAAATATACTAAAATCCACCTTAAAACCACAGGTGGTAAAGAGAAAGTCACATGATGAATAAAAGTTCATCACAATAGCTTTTTGCATCACAAGTAGAAATTACATGAAATGTACCATTAGATCTATTACAGTTGTAGAGTATTTTGGAGTGATTAGATCTTACTTTCAGTTACATATTAATGTAAACCCCATTTCACCTTACATAAAAATCCAATTCCACAGATATCCCGCTAAAATCAACCCAGAAAACGTACAAATGTGTGCAGATTTAGCACAGACCTATATGACAGCAAAAAAGCAGCGAAACCTTCCTCTGTGTGAAATCTCACAGTCCTATTTTTAGTTCCGCGAGAGATTTCATCTAGAATGCTTCGCAGAGTACATTGTGGGCCATGTAAGTGTGATAAATTTATTTTACAGCTTGAACTGGAACTTTTCCATTTGCAAAAGACCACTGTCAGTAAACCAGAACTCTTGAGTCGCAAAACAGTGAGTCGCGAAGGTAATAAAGTCCTCGACAGTCTTGACATCAATGACAGCTCGCAGTGCAAAGGTCCCGCTAAAGCGCCGCCTCTCAGTTCATTAACAGATGGAACGGCAGCATTCTCCGGGAAACGTGTCAGAGGAAGTGTGATGATCGCACTCTGATTAATGCCTCCAAATGGGAAGTGTTGCCTTTATCTAGTGTGAGATTCTTCTCGCAAAAGCTTGATATCTGTGCCAGCCGACGAAACAGCACGAAATGTCACTACTTCCACATGTAGCGAACTATTTTTGTCTTTTTTTCACACAACCCGAGCCGCTTTAGCTTAGTTAATCGCAGCTGTCAACATGAATCCAGCTTAGCATGAGCAGCATCATAAAAAAAGGCCTGCATCACTTCCTGGCTGTACAACGCTGACTCCAGGCAGTATTGGTTTTTGTGTAGGCGGAATCTTCCAAGCAAATATTTGCATGTAATTTAATTGAAGTTAGCATGCCGGGCCGTGGTTTTCATCTGGGTAAGAAAGGTCATCTCCTCCGCTCCGGCCCCGAATGACTGCCAACACCAGGATCTCAACAGGCCCTGTGTTTGTAAACAAGTGTTGTTTGGGGAGCCCTGCCGAGAAGCAAGATGAAAAACCCCTGGCAGAGCCGAGCGGCCCGTCGGCCAAATCTAGGCCTGAGATATGACTCCTGCCAACAGACGCCGGTGCCAGCCAGAGGCCTGGCCTGAGAACTATGAGCTACCAAATACAATCTTAACTATTTGCCAAACGTATCTGCCCTTATGTATAGCATCTGGCTAAAAACAAGAGCGCAGATTCTAGAACAATGCAACACGTATTTTCTTAAGCAGTACTTTTGTATTGCTTTCCATTAAAATATCCACTTGAAAAACAAACTAGATTTGAGACTTCAGAAGCAAAACTTTTTAAAATAAATATACATATTATATATTTTCAAACAACATTTGTAGCACAGGTATATTTTTAGCAACAGTCAAAAACACATAGTATGGGTCAAATTTATAGATTTTTCTTTTATGCCAAAGATCATTAGGATGTTAAGTAAAGATCATGTTTCATGAAGATATTTTGTAGATTTTCTACCGTAAATATATTAAAACCTAATTTTTGATTAGTTATATGCATTGCTAAATTTGCACAACTTTAAAATATTTTCTCAATATTTAGATTGTTTTGCACCCTCAGATTCCAGATTTTCAAATAGTTGTATCTCAGCCGAATAAAAGCTTATTTATTCAACTCCTAATTAGAAAAAACAAAAAAAACAAAAAAAAAACCTTATGACTGGTTTTGTGGTCCAGGGTCACATATGAGGACCATAAAAGCAATCAAACCAACATATCTTAAATTATATCTTACTTGTTACTGTTGTGTTTTTAACATTAGTTAATGCACTGTGAACTAACATTAACAAATAATGAATTACTGTATTTTTATTAACTAACATTAACAAAGAATAACACATACTGTAATAAATGTATTGTGCATTGTTAATTCATAATAGGTATTACATTAACTAATGTTAAAAAATGACACCTTATTGGAAAGTGTTACTGAATTTTTAATGGTTTTGAAAAGCTTTGCTGCTTCAATATTTTTGTGGAAACTATGTTTTTTTTAAATATTAAATATTGTAACTTTATAAATGACTATAAATAAACGTTAAACCTACAATTTGTTGGGTCAACTTAAAAAAAACATTGCTACCCCCGCTGCCTTAAAATTGTTTTGTTTTTTTTTTTGTTTTTTTTTTCCCAGTGTGATGCAGTTGTTTCAACATACATTTTGAGTTGAAACAACAGTTATACTAGTTCATTTAACTTTCAGCAGTTGAGGGTCAATAAACTTAAATTTTCTTGTTGTCAAAAAAAAAAAAAAAAAAAAAAAAAAAAAAAATAAAAATATATATATATATATATATATATATATATATATATATATATATATATATATATATATATATATTCTTTGCATGATCTGGCCATACAAAACAAATATTAGAACAAACTGAAATTTCTAAGGGTATGTTTATACGACAACAATTTACTAAAAGCGGAAAGGTTTTTCCTTTGCATTTTTGAAAAGTTTGCATACAGATGACAACACATGGATCTGCAAAAATGACTAAAATGATGTTTATGCTACGGGGCCGTTGAATGCTTAAATCTGATTGGCTGACAAACGTTCTAATGGTGTGCATTATTTTCAGGGAAATGCGTGTTAAACGTATGCCGCGTTCCAGACAACCCTTAACCCGTGTTTTTCCAACCTTCTACCAGTGAAAGTGCACCGGAACGGCAGTCAAACCCGTGACTTCTCACTCGTGAACTCGTACTAGACTGATGTACTCCCAGTTCCGAGTTCTGACGTAACATAGCCCGCGAAACAACAATGTCAACCCTAATGGGTGCGGTGTTTATGCAAATAGTACACGGTGGAAAAATAGAGCTTAGGACAATATAACGTTGCAATCAAATTAAAAATAATATAAAAATAATAATAATTCATAAATGTGCCCAGGCAGTTTGGCGTGACTTGCCTGGAATGCTACAAAGTTGTGAGTCATGGTTTGAAGTGGTGATTTACCAGTTAAAAAAAACTTGCCTGGAACACAGCAGTAGTTCCAGGCAGGTCTTGACCGCATTACATGTCTATATCACTTTGCCACACGATTTCAGTTGTCTCAAAGGTCCTTACAGCCCAAAACAGCAAAATAACCAAAAAACACAACGACTCTGTCCAAACAAATAAATACAGTAAACAATAGGATAAAAACGACAGATTATTTATTGTTTTAGGACAAAAAATTGACAAATGTCTTGAAATATATCATCTGATCAATGTCTTGGAGTGTGGTAACCATAGTACAGTTGTGGCCAAAAGTTTTGAGAATTACATAAATATTGGAAATTGGAAAAGTTGCTGCTTAAGTTTTTATAATAGCAATTTGCATATACTCCAGAATGTTATGAAGAGTGATAAGATGAATTGCATAATCCTTCTTTGCCATGAAAATTAACTTAATCCTGAAAAAAAAACTTTCCACTGCATTGTTAAGAAGGCTTCAGGGCATCCAAGAAAGTCCAGCAAGCGCCAGGATCGTCTCCTAAAGAGGATTCAGCTGTGAGATCGGAGTGCCACCAGTGCAGAGCTTGCTCAGGAATGGCAGCAGGCAGGTGTGAGCGCATCTGAACACACAGTGAGGCCAAGACTTTTGGAAGATGGCCTGGTGTCAAGAAGGGCAGCAAAGAAGCCACTTCTCTCCAATAAAAACATCAGGGACAGACTCATCTTCTGCAAAAAGTATGGCGAATGGACTGCTGAGGACTGGGGCAAAGTCATATTCTCCGATGAAGCCTCTTTCCGATTGTTTGGGGCATCTGGAAAAAGGCTTGTCCGGAGAAGAAAAGGTGAGCGCTACCATCAGTCCTGTGTCATGCCAACAGTAAAGCATCCTGAGACCATTCATGTGTGGGGTTGCTTCTCATCCAAGGGAGTGGGCTCACTCAAAATTTTGCCCAAAAACACAGCCATGAATAAAGAATGGTACCAAAACACCCTCCAACAGCAACTTCTTCCAACAATCCAACAACAGTTTGGTGAAGAGCAATGCATTTTCCAGCACGATGGAGCACCGTGTCATAAGGCAAAAGTGATAACTAAGTGGCTCGGGGACCAAAACGTTGAAATTTTGGGTCCATGGCCTGGAAACTCCCCAGATCTTAATCCCATTGAGAACTTGTGGTCAATCCTCAAGAGGCGGGTGGACAAACAAAAACCCGCTAATTCTGACAAACTCCAAGAAGTGATTATGAAAGAATGGGTTGCTATCAGTCAGGATTTGGCCCAGAAGTTGATTGAGAGCATGCCCAGTCGAATTGCAGAGTTCCTGAAAAAGAAGGGCCAACACTGCAAATACTGACTCTTTGCATAAATGTCATGTAATTGTCGATAAAAGCCTTTGAAACATATGAAGTGCTTGTAATTATATTTCAGTACATCACAGAAACAACTGAAACAAAAATCTAAAAGCAGTTGAGCAGCAAACTTTGTGACAACTAATATTTGTGTCATTCTCAAAACTTTTGGCCACGACTGTAGATGCGGAATAACTGACTTCGGTCCGTTGAATTCTACAAAAAT